>NC_090388.1:76780313-76842813 GCF_036365525.1 Heterodontus francisci | reverse complement strand
GGTGTGTGTGTGTGTATGGAGATGTGTGTGTGTATGGAGATGTGTGTGTGTATGGAGATGTGTGTGTGTATAGAGATGTGTGTGTGTATAGAGATGTGTGTGTGTATAGAGATGTGTGTGTGTATAGAGATGTGTGTGTGTATAGAGATGTGTGTGTGTATAGAGATGTGTGTGTGTATAGAGATGTGTGTGTGTATAGAGATGTGTGTGTGTATAGAGATGTGTGTGTGTATAGAGATGTGTGTGTGTATAGAGATGTGTGTGTGTATAGAGATGTGTGTGTGTATAGAGATGTGTGTGTGTATAGAGATGTGTGTGTGTATAGAGATGTGTGTGTGTATAGAGATGTGTGTGTGTATAGAGATGTGTGTGTGTATAGAGATGTGTGTGTGTATAGAGATGTGTGTGTGTATAGAGATGTGTGTGTGTATAGAGATGTGTGTGTGTATAGAGATGTGTGTGTGTATAGAGATGTGTGTGTGTATAGAGATGTGTGTGTGTATAGAGATGTGTGTGTGTATAGAGATGTGTGTGTGTATAGAGATGTGTGTGTGTATAGAGATGTGTGTGTGTATAGAGATGTGTGTGTGTATAGAGATGTGTGTGTGTATAGAGATGTGTGTGTGTATAGAGATGTGTGTGTGTATAGAGATGTGTGTGTGTATAGAGATGTGTGTGTGTATAGAGATGTGTGTGTGTATAGAGATGTGTGTGTGTATAGAGATGTGTGTGTGTATTCTTCTTCTTTTGGGCCTCCTTATCTCGAAAGACTGTGTGTATAGAGATGTGTGTGTGTGTGTGTGTATATAGAGGTGTGTGTGTGTGTGTAGAGATGTGTGTGTGTGTGTGTAGAGATGTGTGTGTGTGTGTGTATATAGAGATGTGTGTGTGTGTGTATATAGAGATGTGTGTGTGTGTGTGTGTATAGAGATGTGTGTGTGTGTGTGTATAGAGATGTGTGTGTGTGTGTATAGAGATGTGTGTGTGTGTGTATATAGAGGTGTGTGTGTGTATATAGAGGGGTGTGTGTGTGTGTGTGTGTATAGAGATGTGTGTGTATAGAGATGTGTGTGTATAGAGATGTGTGTGTATAGAGATGTGTGTGTATAGAGATGTGTGTGTATAGAGATGTGTGTGTATAGAGATGTGTGTGTGTGTGTGTGTGTGTATAGAGGTGTGTGTGTGTGTGTGTGTATATAGAGGTGTGTGTGTGTGTGTGTTTACATACACAACCCTCTGCAGTTAAAATCTGTTTACTTAAGAGAGCATAGAAGGAGTGTTTGCACCTTCCAACATTTGTTTAAATGTCTTACCAAAATCCAGGTTTTTGAAGACATACTTCACATAATGCTCAACCAAAACCAGTCTGACTACTTCTCCAGGTGTCTCCCTGGAATCAGATGAGGTGAATCTGGATATATACTGTCTTTACAGAACCTTAGTTAGGCCACACTTCGAATATTGCGTGCAATTCTGGTTGCCACACTACCAGAAGTACGTGGAGGCTTTGGAGAGGGTACAGAAGAGGTTTACCAGGATGTTGCCTGGTCTGGAGGGCATTAGCTATGAGGAGAGGTTGGATAAACTCGGATTGCTTTCACTGGAACGACGGAGGTGGAGGGGCGACATGATGGAGGTTTACAAAGTTATGAGTGGCATGGACAGAGTGGATAGTCAGAAGCTTTTTCCCAGGGTGGAAGAGTCAGTTTCTAGGGGACATAGGTTTAAGGTGCGAGGGGCAAAGTTTAGAGGGGATGTGCGAGGGTGGTGAGTGCCTGGAACTTGCTGCCGGGGGAGGTGGTGGAAGCAGGTACGATAGCGACATTTAAGAGGCATCTTGACAAATACATGAATAGGATGGGAATAGAGGGATACGGTCTCCAGAAGTGCAGAAGGTTTTAGTTTAGACAGGCATCAAGATCGGCGCAGGCTTGGAGGGCCGACTGGCCGGTTCCTGTGCTGTACTGTTTGTTCTTTTAGTGGGAACCACTAGACAGTGACACTATAAAAGCACCTTTAGATGCCAGAACAAGGGGCTGCTCCCAATACTGAGGGGATTAGTAGCGTGCTCCTCTCTTCTGACATCCAATTGTTCTAAAAGAACAGGCAAAACCTTTCGCCATGTTTCTTCAATATACATTTTGCCTGCATCTCCTATTAAAAGATTCCTCTGGCCCCATTTCATCTCTCCTCTTTTTGATGCCTCGACCTGTACACAATACTTTGGCCCACACATGCTGCAGAAGACAGAACGGTGCTGAGGAGGAGGAGGAGGAGGAGGAAGGCAGGTTTGGCTGCAGTTCTAAAGTAGAATCAAACCATAAAAGCCTAGTTAGAAAACATGCATATGATGTAGCGGGGTCCATTAACCATTGTGCCCGAATTCCCCATACAATAAACAACTTGAATTTACATGGCGCCTTTAACATAGTAAAGCACTCAAAGGCACTATACAGGAGTGTAATCAGAAAAAGACTGACACCGAGCTATATAAAGGAGATATTAGGATAAGTGACAAACGTTTGGCCATAGATGTAAGTTTTAAAGAATGTCTTAAAAGAGGAGAGAAGTAGAGAGGCGCAGAGGTTTAGGGAAGGAATTCCAGTGCTTAGGGCCCAGGCAGCTGAAGGCCGAAGGAAGTGGAGAATGCACAAAAGGCCAGCACTGAAGGAAAGCTGAGGTCTCAGAGGATTATAGAGCTGCAGGAAGTTAGAGACTTCAGGAGGGCTGAGGCCGTGGAGGAATTTGTACATGAGGCTGAGAATCTTCAAAATGCGAACCCTCGATGGACAAAGCTCCACACTGGGAACGCACATTCATAAAGCCTACCCAAATTTAGTTCCTCACAGCTAACATAATTCCTACTGTCCATATGGTTTGCCAGTGCCTTGAAGGAAGCTTCTCCCCTTTACCAGCTATTAATCCTTTGTGGACTTTTCAACCATTTTATGATGGTTCAGTCGCCTTCAAATCAACCCTAATCGTCTCAGTTGATTCCCTGTCATCTTCCAGCATCTGCAGCTTCGGCCTATATTCTCAATGGACTCCACACAGCCCAGCACACAGAACTATGTGAAACATGCTCCTCCCATGGAGTCATCTTTTACTGCTGTCAGTAAATGGGCAGTCATATCAATTGAAAGTGGAGTCAATCCACTGATCTATGTGCACTGTAATCAGGATCTGACCTTAATTGAAAGCAACTGAAACCACCTCAAAAAAATAATCAGCTAAATGGATTATCTCAGAGTTAGCTTGGTTTAGTTTGTAATTCTCCAAGCCAGAATGTCACAGGTCAAGTCCCATACCAAGGACATAAACAGATAATCTAGGCTGACACTTCAGTGCAGTACTGAGGGGGCGAAAGAACCGCAGATTGAAGCAAGCAAAACAGGAAACTCAGGCTGAAATTGAGCAATACCGTCTACAGAGAGGAGTCCCTGAAGTCTCATGTGAACAATCTCATGGCATGACTCCAAGGACAGCAAGGAGCTTCCCCCAGTTTCGTCTTCAATATTCTTCCCTCAACCAGAAACACCAAGTACAGATGAACTTGTCATTCATCTCACTGCTGTTTCTTTCTGGACCTTCCTGTGGGCAAAACGTTTAGCTCCCTAACAAAAAACATTTCAAAAGTAACAAGTCACATGCAAAGAGTTTTGAGAGATTCCTAACAGATGTGTTACATAAATTTTTAAAGCTGGAGTCTCTCAAAATCAATCAATGCAATGATGCATAATCCCAGTGGTATAGAGTTCACCCGGTTGACTTTGACTGAATCATCCTCTTGAAAACTGGTTCCTCTTGGAATCGACTGTTGGAGACCATGTCTGGACATAGCCATTTACGGCTAGTTAGCTGGTGGTTGCAACTTATCCAACAGTTGATGCTGGGTCAATTGTTAATTGTAAATCTGTGATTGCTAGATTTGTGTTAACCAAAGGTATAAAGGGATATGTAATAAACATGGGTATGTGGAGTTAGGTCACAGATCAGTCATGATCTCATTGAATGGTGGAACAGGCTTGAGGGGCTGAATGGTCTACTACTGTTCCCATGTCTCGAGAAAGGAACCCCAGTTTATTTGTGCTTTTTATGACTTTGTTAACCTGTATTGCTACTTTTAATTATTTGTGAATCTATACACCAAGATCTCTTTGTACCTCTACTCCATTTAGACCAATTTATAATGGAGTAGGGGGAACTACCTTACAACTCCTACCAAAATACGATGCCTCACACTTAGCAATACTGAAATTCATTTATGATTTACATGCCCAATCTGCAAGTTTATTAATGTTGTATTTTGCCGCAGCCTTCCTCAGTATTGACTAGATCCTTCAATTTGGTGTTATCTGCAAATTGATATTTCACTAAGAATCTGCAAGTCTAAATTGTTATTTAGAATGATGAAAAATAGCGGCCTCAGCACCAATTCCTGAGGAACACCACTTTCAACCTTCTGCCAGTATGACTCTCTGTTCTATAGCCAACTTGCTATCCATTAAGTTACCTGTTTCAGGGACATGTCTGATCTTACTCATGAGTCTACTATGCAGTGCCTTATCGAAGGCCTTTTGAAAGTTCATGTATATTACATCTTACTCCTTCAAAGAATTCAATCAGATTGATCAAGCATAAACTTCCCTTTATTTAATCGCAATATTCTTGCTCTCCTTGAGACAGCGAGAAGGCTAAGATGGGGAGATTTGATAAGAGGTATTTAATATCATGGAGGGTTTAAGAGTCATTATTAAGGCACAGAAGGAGGCCATTCAGCCCATTGACTCTCTGTAGAGCAATCCAGTCAGTCCTATTCCCCTGCTCTATCACTGGAGTCCTACAAGTTTATTGTCGTCAAGGCCCAGAAGACACAGATTTCAAGTGACCGGCAAAAAACCAAGAGGTGACGGGCGAAAATACTTTTTTTTTTAAAAAACGAGTGGTTAGGATTTGGAGTGCACTGCCTGATAGGGTAGTGGATACACATTCAATAGTAGCTTTCAAAAAAGAGAATCGGATAAATACTTAAATGAGAGAAAATTGCAGCTGATGGGGAAAGAGCCAAGGAGTGAAAGTAACTAGATTGTTGGTGAAAGCCTCAATTGGGTAAATGGCCTCCTTCTGGGTTGTACTGTTCTATGAGTTGGGGCAAAGTGTCTGAAAGTCCAGCCACAGAAAAGCTGGTCTGTCTGGAGCCGGGTGCGAGCTTGAAGTCATTTAGCTCACTGATCACAAAACCTGACAGCACAGAGAGGGGAGGTGGGAGGGGGAGGTATTGTGACAGTGTGGTTAGAAATGGCACATTAGTGCCCCCAGCCAAAACTAACTGCAGATGACAGTACCACATTGTCCAGCTGGCTGTGCCACACCATCCACATGCTAGCCTGTCAGAGGGCAGCTCTGCCACTGACTGCAAACTGGTAGGACGAACTGGGCACAGTGGGCGCATCACCCCATGAGCTTGCACCTTAGTTCCCATTTTAGCCATGGAAATCCCCAGCTCCTCTCCCTTGACCCACCTGTTGTCCACCACCCACCACCACTCCCCACTAATTAAAACTGATGGAGCCACTCCGGGTCACAGGCAGAAATTGAGTAACACCACTGCGGCAATGGAGGAAACAGCAGGAAATGTAATGATTGTTTCTTGCCTGCAACAAGTGGGAGAGCGTCTTGGGATTTACTCACCAACAAGACAGACTTTTACATATTCATTCTCAGGATGTGGATGTCACTGGCAAGGCTGCAATTTACTGCCCACCCCTAGATGCCCTGAGAAAGCAGTGGTGAGCCACCAACTTCAAACACTGCCGTCCGTGTGGTTAAAGTGTTCATCTAACAGTCTGATACAACTGAATGGTTTGCTCGTTTACTTCAGAGGGTAGTTAAAAGTCAACAAGGTTGAATTGGGACTGGAGATGAGTGGCCCAGGATGGGGTCGATGGCAGTTTTCCTTCCCTAAGGGACATTAGTGAACCACTTAATTTTACATTTTTAGGTGCCAGATTTTTATAATTGAAATCCAAGTTTTGAACTGCCATAGTGGACTATGAACTCATGTCTCTGGGTTATTAGTCCAAACCTCTAGACCACTAGTCCAGCAACATAACCACTACATTAACATACCCCTGTCTGGGGAAACTTAAAGCTACCTTGGGTGTATGAATACTCCCAGATACCTACCTGAGAAATGGCCGTGCAGAACAGATTGAACCTACCCGGCAAGCAGTCCAAATATCTCCTACAAGAAACTTCCACATACAAGACAGCACCATCTCCAGCTTCTCCCTTAGCCCAACCCCACAGCTCTTTCCAGGACCTCTCCTGGCTGTGCCATCTTACCTGTCGCATTAGTGGGCTGGTGGTCATTTGGTGTTGTGGCCCACTGTGCTGCTGGGGTACTGCCAACCTACTCGCGTTGGGAGGCATTCGCATCTGCTGGGCCGGGGGGGGCGGGGCGTTTGGATTGCTCCTCTGCAGGCTCTGCAAACTAATGAGGCGAGGTGGCTGCAGGGACTGAACACAAGACAAACAAGTCAGCTTCTGCAGTGCCCCTCCTGTAGGTTCTTCTACAAAAGTACAGTCCCCACTTCTTAAAACATTCATGCTCAACACCATTATCCATTTGCATTATCAATTTCAAAGATGCCATTCATAGTGTCTTAAGTGCTCTGCTAATTTCAGGTAGAAACAGCTGTACTTACCAGTCCATACCTTATTAAGGTATACTGAATGTAATAAAAACAGCATTATTGAGGCATAAGTAAACAACGTACGTCAGCCAAGAGCGGCGTCTCAACTCATTCCATCTTCGCTGCCTCCGGAGAATCCTTGGCATCAGGTGGTAGGACCGTATCTCCAACGTAGAAGTCCTCGAGGCGGCCAACATCCCCAGCTTATACACCCTACTGAGCCAGCGACACTCGAGATGGCTTGGCCATGTGAGCCGCATGGATCCCCAAGGACGCATTGTACAGAGAGTTAGTCACTGGTATCAGACCCACCGGCCGTCCACGTCTCCGTTTTAAAGATGTCTGCAAACGCGACATGACGTCCTGTGACATTGATCACAAGTCGTGGGAGTCAGTTGCCAGCGATCACCAGAGCTGGCGGACAGCCATAAAGGCAGGGCTAAAGAGTGGCGAGTCGAAGAGACTTAGCAGTTGGCAGTAAAAAAGACAGAAGCGCAAGGGGAGAGCCAACTGTGTAACAGACCCGACAACCAACTTTATCTGCAGCACCTGTGGAAGAGTCTGTCATGATAGAATTGGCCTTTATAGCCACTCCAGGCGCTGCTCCACACACCACTGACCACCTCCAGGCGCTTACCCATTGTCTCTCGAGACAAGGAGGCCAAAGAAGAAGAAGAAAAACAGAGGGCTGGAAATACGTAGCAGGTCTGGCAGCATCAGTGGAAAGAGAAACAGAGTTAACATTTCAGGTCTGTGACCTTCTGTTAACGTTAACTGTTTCTCTCTCTCCACAGATGCTGCCAGACCTGTTGTGTATTTCCAGCACTTTGTTTTTATTTCAGACTTCCAGCATCCGCAGTATTTTGCTTTTATATTACTGAGGCAGACTTGATTTTGATATCTGATATTTTCCGATGACAATCCTTCACCAAACGCTGCCTGGCTGTGCAAGAAATTTCCCCAACTGAGGACTGATCAAAACAAGGCCAGCATAGATGCTATTTTTCCTGTGAATTTATGCAAACAGTTCATCAGCTGTAATAACTAGCCCAGATTGGAAAGTAAATCATTGGTGCAGTGTGAATCTTAACTGCCTCTGGCAGTCTGCAAAACTGTGTTAACATTATTTTTAATTTTATTAACATTACCATTTTATACTGCCCATTGCGTGTGGTGCTGTATGCCCCTGTCCACTGTAAGCAGTGGGAACTGGACCAAGAAATATACAGAATAAAATATTTACCAGTGACTAAAAGATCGAAGAGACTGGAGACGCTGGGGCTTGTTCTCAGAGCAGCAAAAAAAATAAAGGGAGGTTTAAATGAGGCATCAAATCTCTTCATGATTTTGAAGAGTAACAACATGTTACTATAACCTTCTGTGTCATGAGTTTCTATGATGCTGAGGAGGAACTGATTACACCAGCAGGTGGGTCACTAACCAGAGGACACAGATTTAAGGTAATTGGCAAAAGAACCCAGAGGAGAGATGAGATTTTCCTTTAAAAATAAACACACCACGTTTTGATCAGCTGGATTGTGCTGCCTGCATGGGTGGTGGAAGCAGATTCAATAGTAACTTTCAGCAGGGAACTGGATAAAATACTTGGAGAGAAAACTGGAGGGCTCTGGAGAAAGAGCAGGAGAGTGCAAGTAATTGGATAGCACTTTCAAAGCTCCAGCACAGGCATGATGGGCTGAATGACCTCCTCCTGTGCTGCAAGGTTCTGTGATTGTCGGTCATGGAGATTGGATTGATAAAATGGCCTCACATCTCGAGATCAGGGTTTAAATGCAACCAAACTGGTGGGACGATGGTCACTGTCTCTGCTGGCCACTGGGCTCCTGGATGAAAAGCATGTTTGGGCACTCTCAATGGGCCCACAATACTAGGCTGCCCATGGACCCAACATTAGTTGGTGCAGATTGGAAATCGCACTCGAAGGCTACAGGCGTTTGGTGCCCAGGCCACACTGGAGGTCTATTCTCCACCTACCCGTGCCATCCTGAACCTTCGAGCAAGCCTCACTCAGACAGTGGGGGGCAGAGTTGGAATTTGGTCCATTCTCCAGCACAAACATGCCTCACCTCAATATTGCACCAAAATATCCACCATTAAAAAGTAAACGAGTACCAACTGTTCCAAAAGTTAATCTTCCCTTTTGAAACTTATCCGCAATCAACGAGTGATACTGAGATACATGTTACTTGAGTATAAGTGTAGCAGTCTCCGGCTATTACACTGCAATCCGTATTTCTGGGCACACAAGTCCCCTGCTGCAGGCATAGCTCCTAGTCGGTAAAGTCAAACCTTAGAGCTTGTCTGGATAAGTACCTAGAGTCATAGAGTCATAGAATTATACAGCACAGAAACAGGCCCTTCAGCCCATCATGTCCATGCTGGCCATCAAGTACCTACCTATCTGTTCTAATCCCATTTTCCAGCACTTGGCTCGTAGCCAACTAGCACTTTATACAGCTCCATCATAACCTCCCTGCTCTTATAGTCTATGCCTCGGCTAATAAAGGCAAGTATTGCATATGCCTTCCTAACCACCTTACCTACTTGTGCTGCTGCCTTCAGTGATCTATGGACAGGTACACCAAGGTCCCTCTGACCCTCTGTACTTCCTAGGGTCCTAGCATCCATTGTATATTCCCTTGGACTGGACTGGGCTGTCAGGTGAAGCTGGAGTGGGCGGTGACCCTTCCTGCCCTGCAGCAATCTAGTCTACTAGCTCCTGTTCCAACTTTCTGGGTCATCACACTGAGGGATGTTAGCACTGAGGAATGGAATCCTTTCCATTGCAGGCACCCTGAGGCAGCATCAAACTGTCCTATATCTGGTACAGCGTGGTCAGATCCTGAATAATGCTTCCTCTACTCCGCTCCGACGTTCAACATGACAATTCTTGCATATCCCACAACAACCAACTTTGGGCCCCTCAGCCCGAGATTTACAATTCATCCCAAACTAGGGACACTTATGTGTTGTGTAGACTTTGCGCCCAACCCATGGATTGAGACATGGTGAGACTTTTCACACCGAATTCACATCGCAGAATGAAGGGACCTTCTTCCTATTAATATGGTCTAGATTTGAAACCCATCCCCCTGGGGGGGGGGGTGAAAGGTCAGTGCGCCACACAGTGCATCACAAGCTTTCGAACTGAGAAGGGTTTAGTCCCTGGCGGAATTCTTATATTTAAATCAAATTACCAAACACAATTACAAACAACGAGCAGTGCTGACAAAAAAAAAAAGTGGTGTGTTTACGTACAGCCATTAAAATCTACAATATCTCTTGTTCAGTGCATTCAAGACTAGAAAACCAATTCAGAACTTTTAAGCATGAGGTTCAATAATGGATTCTCTCAAAAAACTCAGCAATGTGGGCTTGTATACATTGGAAGCTGGTCGGAGATCACACAAAGTCATTGTAATGGCTGCAAAACTTGTAATAAGCATTCAGGATGGAACAGCACCACTTGCACCTGAGTGTCCTCCATCCAGCCTTCAGCCTTTGAACCCAGCTTTCCGAGGCTTATGTCACTCATCCTGTTACTCTGAATAAAAGCTCACCTGGTTGTTGGGAGATAGAGGTGGTTGTTGCTGGCCCATATGTGGGCCTGGGGGCCTGGACTGCTGGGCGACTGGCAGGATGGGTCTCATCTGGTGCATGCGCTGCTGAATTCTCTGAGCCATCACTTGTTGCTGCATGTGCTGGAGGCGAAGCTGGGCCAGGTTAATCTGTCCGTGGACCTTAGCCGTGTTATTGTCCTGAGTCTGCACGCTTGGTGCTGTAGCCATGTTAGGACTGCTGCCAGACGCAGGTGGACTCTTGTCCAAGACAAGAGAACCTGTTGGGAGGGGAGGTAAGAAAGTCAAGGATCTTCTAGTTTAGATTAAAATACGAGCAACTGCCTCCATCCACTCAACCTTTTGTTTCCTAGTGCAGAATGAAAAGACAGCAACAGATACCAACTACTCACTTTGTCAACACCGTTTTAAGGTCGCAAAAGGAAGGGAATCATGTAAAAGTACCACCCAGTTAAAAGGAAAGAACAACTTTCATTTATATAGCTCCTTTAACATCCTCAGGACATCCCAAAGCATTTAACAACCATTAAATACTTTTGAAGTGTAGTCATCTGTAAGCAGAGACAGCAGCCAATTTGCCCACAGCAAGGCCCACAAATAATGAGATAAATGACCAGGTAATGTGTCTTTAGTGATGTTACCTGAGAACAAGCCCCTCGAGCCTGCTCCACCATTCAATTAGATCATGGTTATTCTGCATTTTAACTCCATTCACCCACCTTTGTTCCATGATACTTTTAACCCAGCTAAAATATATCTCAGCTCAGTCTAACTGTCTGAGCACACTGATGGAGGCTTTGAAATATTAGCCAAAACTCCAGGGAGAACTCCCCTGCTCTTCTTTGAATACTGCCATGTGATCTTTTACATCCACCCGAGAGGACAAATGGGGTCTCGGTTGAAAGTCTCATCCGAAAGACGGCAACTCTGACAACGCAGCACTCTCTCAGTACTAAATTATATGCTCTTGCCTTGAAGTGGAGTTTGAATCTACAAGTTTCTCACTTAGAGGAGAGAGCGGTCCCAGAACCCAGCTGACACAAAGCTGACAGGACCTGCATGAAAGTAGGCTGGAGCATGGGGCCTCCTCCTCTCCTCCGACAAGCACCAGTGATCTGATCAACAGCCTCCCTCATTGGTTGGGAAACATCACACTCTGCAGAACACAAGTGTGTGCTCAACCTACCCACTCACCCCCATGCACAACCCCTATGGATCATGCTCTTCATCTTCCAAACATCTGACACTGGAATTCCCATTGGGATGTCCATTGATGCTATTAATGGTCCAGGGTGGGGGGCAAAAACATAGAAATTGGCACAAAGGCTCAAGAGCCAGGAGGAAAACAATTAGCAAGAGTTAAATCGAAAACTGAATTACTGCACTGACTAAATGTACTGAGCTACCATCATAGATTATTCCCCAGCAACACTGGCAGCCTTCACTTAGATATCCTGTAGAAATGATGCCCTGCATACCCAAACAATAGGAAGTGCAAGGCGGACATGCCCCCAAATGAGTATGTAAATTCATACCACCAGATCTTCCCACCCCAAAAATTACATCGCACTGCTAAATAGAGGTTGGGTGGGCGGCGGGGTGGTCGAGCGGGATAGAATGCTTGCCCAGCTTATGCTGCCAGCAGTCAGATTTACACTGACAAGTGGTAGAACCATCTCGGCTTCAATGTAGAGACTGAGCACGTGCATGAGGCGGCAGAAGGTACTTGCAGAGCTGCACTCCACTGAACCAGTGCATGTGAGGGCGCTGGGGTAGGCAAGAGCCTTATTTGGAATCAAGTCAAGTTCAGTGCTCGTTAAGTTTACCCATCAATGTTTTGCATACTGAAATGAGGCTCCATTACTCAACTCATTCCTGCAGGGCTGGAGCCTCCATTCGGTTTGTTCCAACTTACCCAAGTTGAGGACGTTCCTAGCCCAGAAGGTTGGGTCGCAGTGAAATCGAACGGAGCTGGTTGCAACGGGGGATGCGTCACATCGGGCCCGGAGAATGTACCTCAGCTGAAACGTGATCTGCAATTGGAGGAGGGGAGGTTGAACATTGGGAGGCCGGTGGGGGAGGGGAAAGGTGTCAGCACCGCAACGGAACACAGAGAACGCGCGCACGCACAATCCGAAAACTGCACTGCCTCCATTTCGCATGTGAAATAGGAGGTGCTGAGAGTGGAGGGGTTAGTTGAGAGCTGAAACACAGATGTTCAGTCAGAGACAGTCACCAACAGCTCTGCAGGCTGGAGCGTACAAGGGCTCCCCTTGCGACCTCAGGTTTCCTTTCTTTTTTGCGCTCAAGGTGGGGAAAGTAATTCTTCCCACTTCACATACCCCTGGACCAGCATTAAATCCTCCTGGGTCAGGCAAGCCAGCCAGAAACAGAGTAAAGATTCCTCCACTCTACCCCAGCACAACGTGGCTCAGCCCAATCACAGATCAGTCTCTCTTAATTGGCCCAGTGACGATGTTGCCATTTGCCACCCAGCCATCCAGTGGCCTTGCCCAATGAGATTGGTGATGAGCAAGCGACAGGTTTTCCAATATGGGCCCAGGCATCCATGGTGCGGTGGGTGTAGTGGTTACGTTACTGGACTCGCAATCCAGAGAATGAGAGTTCAAATCATGTCATTGCAGATTGAAAATTCCAATTTAATTCTTGTAATCTGGAAACAAAAAGCTGCTTTCATCAAAAGTGACCATGAAGCTGTCGGATTGGCAATTAAAATCCAATTGGTTCACTAACGTCCTTTAAGGAAGTCAATTTGCTGTCCTTATCCGGCTTGGCCCAAACGTGACTCGTGTCCCATACCAACATGGTTAGTCATAGAATTATACAACACAGAAACAGGCCCTGCAGCCCATCGTGTCTGTGTCGGCCATCAAGCACCTATCTATTCTAATCCCATTTTCCAGCACTTGGCCCGTAGCCTTGTATGCTATGGCATTTCAAGTGCTCATCTAAATACTTAAATGTTGTGAGGGTTCCTGCCTCTACCACCTCTTCAGGCAGTGCATTCCAGATTCTAACCACCCTCTGGGTAAAAACAATTTCCACAAATCCCCTCTAAACCTCCTGCCCCTTACCTTAAATCTATGCCCCCTGGTTACTGACCCCTACGCTAAGGGAAAAAGTTTCTTCCTATCTAACCTATCAATGCCCCTCATAATTTTGTATACCTCAATCAGGTCCCCCCTCAGCCTTCTCTGCTCTAAGGAAAACAACCCTAGCCTTTTCAGTCTCTCTTCATAGCTGAAATGCACCAGCCCAGGTGAATCTCCTCTGCACCCTCTCCAGTGCAATCACATCCTTCCTATAGTGTGGTGCTCAGAACTGTACACAGTACTCCAGCTGTGGCCCAACTAGCACTTTATACAGCTCCATCATAACCTCCCTGCTCTTATAGTCTATGCATCGGCTAATAAAGGCAAGTATCCCATATGCCTTCCTAACCACCTCATCTACCTGTGCTGCTGCCTTCAGTGATCTATGGGCAAGTACACCAAGGTCCCTCTGTACTTACTAGGGTCCTACCATCCATTGTATATTCCCTTGCCTTGTTTGTCCTCTCAAAATGCATTACCTCACACTTCTCAGGATTAAATTCCATTTGCCACTGCTCCGCCCATCTCACCAGCCCATCTATATCGTCCTGGAATCTAAGGCTTTCCTCCTCACTAGTTACGACACCACCAATTTTCGTGTCATCTACGAACTTACTGATCATACCTCCTATATTCACGTCTAAATCATTAACATACACTACAAACAGCAAGGGTCCCAACACCGATCCCTGCGGTACGCCACTGGTCACAGGCTTCCACTCGCAAAAACAACCCTCGACCATTACCCTCTGCCCCCTGCCACTAAGCCAATTTTGGATCCAATTTGCCAAATTGCCCTGGATCCCATGAGTTCTTACCTTCTTAACCAATCTCCCATGCGGGACCTTATCAAAAGCCTTACTGAAGTCTATGTAGAAAGACTATATCAACTGCTTTACCCTCATCTACACATCTAGTCACCGCCTTGAAAAATTCAATCAAGTTAGTTCGACACGATTTACCCCGACAAAGCCATGCTGACTATCCCTGATTATTGCCTGCCTCTCCAAATGGAGATTAATCCTGTCCCTCAGAATCTTTTCCAACAGTTTCCCAACCACTGATGTTAGACTCACCGGCCTGTAATTACCTGGCTTATCCCTGCTACCCTTTGTGAATAATGGTCCCACATTCACTGTCCTCCAATCCTCTGGTACCTCTCCCGTGGCCAGAGAGGATTTGAAAATTTGTGTCAGAGCGCCTGCTATCTCCTCCCTTGCCTCACACAACAACCTGGGATACATCTCATCTGCGCCTGGGGAATTACCCACCTTTAAGCCCGCTAAAACAGCTAATACTTCCTCCCTTTCAATGCTAATATGTTCAAGTATATCACAATCCCCCTCCCTGATCTCTACAACTACTTCGTCCTTCTCCATAGTGAACACAGTTGAAAAATAATCATTTAAAACCTCACCTATGTCCTCCGCTCCACACACAGTTTGCCACTTTGATCCCTAATGGGCCCTACTCTTTCCCTGGTTATCCTCTTGCCCTAAATATACTTATAAAACGCCTTAGACTTTCCTTTATCGTGCTCGCCAGTGTTTTTTCATGTCCTCTCTTCGCTCTCCTAATTACTTTTTTCAAGCACCTCCCTACACTTTCTATACTCCTCTAGGGCCTCCGCTGTTTTTAGCGCTCTGAATCTGCCGTAAGCCTCCTGTTTTTTCCTTATCCAATCCTCTATATCCTTTGACATCCAGGGTCCCCTGGACTTGTTGGTCCTACCCTTCACTTTAAAGGGTACATGTTGGCTCTGAACTCTCACTATTTCCTCTTTGAATGACTCCCACTGGTCTGATGTAGACGTTCCTACAAGTAGCTGCTTCCAGTCCACTTTGGCCAGATCCTGTTTTATCATAGTGAAATCAGCCTTCCCCCAATTCAGTACCTTTATTTCCGGTCCATCATTGTCCTTTTCCATAACTACCTTGAATCTTCCAGAGTTATGGTCACTGTCCCCGAAATGCTCCCCCACTGACACTTCTACCACTTGCCCGGCTTCATTCCCTAGGATTAGGTCCAGTACCACCCCTTCTCTTGTAGGACTTTCTACATACTGGCTCAAAAAGCTCTCCTGTATGCATTTTAAGAATTCCGCCCCCTTTAAGCCTTTTGCACTCAGACTATCCCAGTTGATATTGGGGAAGTTGAAATCCCCTACTATTATTACCCTACTATTTTTACACCTCTCTGAGATTTGCCTACATATCTTCTCCTCTATCCCCGACTGTTTGGAGGCCTATAGTATATTCCCAGCCAAGTGATTGCCCCCTTTTTGTTTTTAAATTCTACCCATATGACCTCATTTGAGGAACCTTCTAAGATATCATCCCTCCTTACTGCAGTAATTGACTCCTTGATCAACAGTGCAATGCCTCCTCCTCTTTTACCCCCTCCTGTCACGCCTGAAGATTCTATACTCTGGAATATTGAGCTGCCAGTCCTGCCACTCCCTCAACCATGTCTCTGTGATAGCAATAATATCATATTCCCATGTGCTAATCAACACCCTCAATTCATCTGCCTTACTAGTAAGACACATTGCATTAAAATAGATACAATCCAGCCGTACATTTTTCACATGTGCCTTAACAGGTCTATATTTGCTCTGCCTTCCAGACTGACTCAGTTTCTCTTCTATAATTGACTGTGCATCACCCCCTACTGTACCTCCACTCTGTATCCCATCCCCCTGTTAAATTAGTTTAAACCCCCACCCCCCAAAACAGCACTAGCAAACCTCCCAGCAAGGATGTTTGTTCCGTTCCAGTTCAGGTGCAACCAGTCTAACTTGTACAGGTCCCACCTTTGCCAGAAACAGACCCAGTGATCCAGGAAACTAAAGCCCTCCCTCCTGCACCATCTCCTCAGTCACGTATTCATCTGCTCTATCCTCCTATTCCTATACTCACTAGCACGTGGCACCGGGAGTAATCAGGGATTACAACCTTTGATGACCTGCTATTAAATCTGCTACCTAGCTCCCTAAATTCTTGTTGCAGGACCTCATCCCTCTTTCTACCTATGGCGTTGGTACCAATGTGTACCACGACCACTGACTGTTCATGGTTGATTCTCACTTGCCCTAACAAGTGGCCTAGCAGGCGACTTAGTTGGATCAACCTTCCCAGTGATTTAAGAAGGTTCACCGCCACCTTCTTGAGGACAACTAGGGATGGACAATATACACAGCCTTGCCAGCGACGCCCACACCCAGAGAATGAATATTAACAAAGGGCTGGAGTGAGACTGGCCGAACCTAGAGTCAGCAGATTGAGGAGACATTCATGCCAAGAGTTCCAGCTGGAATGGAGTACAGTATCCAGGGGTCAGTCACCCCCACCGAATTTACATCTCTGCCATCGCATCAGAAAAGGAGCTGTGTAAAAGTGACCTTAATGCCTCTGGGCTAAGGAGGAGAAATCCACACAGGGCTCCTGTTCCCGATGGTTACCCAGTGAGCTGTGCAAGGACTGATGCCTACGGGAACTGTTCTGGGTCCTGGACACTTCGATCACCTTACCAGTCGTTTACTGTACAGCAGTGCGATGCTGCTTCTATTGGAGATAGCCCACTTGGCAAAGTTCATGACATGCTCCACTTGCTTCGAGAGCCCAGAGATCTCGAGTTGCTGCTGGAGGAGTTTTGCTTGACGGTCTTTAGTTACACTCTGCAGAAAAACCCAAGGGAAAAGTGCCCCATTAACCAGAACACATTGCAAATCACTCGAACAGGTCCAGAGGCCTTCATATTAGCACGGAGACAAAATGATCTGCTCAGTTTGTAGTGAAATCAGATTCTGTATATTATTAAGAAAGAAAGACTTACATTTATATAAGCATCTTTCGTAATCTCAGGACATCCCAAAATGCATTACAATGAAGTACTTTTGAAGTATAGTCACTGTTGTAATGTAGGGAAAAGCAGCAACTAATTTACACACAGCAAGCTCCCACAAACAGCAATGAAATGATGTCGGTGAGGGATAAATGTTGGCCAGGACATCACGTAGAACTTCCTTGCTCGTCTATGAATAGTGCCCGGGAACCTTTGCATCTACATGAGAGAACAGAATGCCCTCAGTTTAACTTCTCAATTGAAGGCCGTCACCTCCAACAGTGCAGCACTCCCTCAGTACTGCACTGAAGTTATCAGACTAAATTACGTGCTCAAGTCTCTGGAGTGAGACTTAAACCCACTAGGCAGAGAGGTTTTAGCGAAGGAATTCCAGAGTTTAAGGCCTAGGCGGATGAAGTAATGGCTGCTGGTGGCGGGGGATGCACAAGAGGCCAGAACTGGAGGAGCACAAAGATCTCCAAGGAAACACAGACAGGGTACCTCACCTCCAGCTGCTGTAACAAGGCTTTCCCTTTCTTGTTGATCTCGATCATTAGCGTGAAGACGGCCACTTTAATGTCCTGCTCGACTTTCTTACAGTTTTCATTTACTTCGTTAATCCTGCAACACAAGCACATGCACTGGATAAGCTTGTAGTCACAAAGAAGGCTGCAAAACTTTATTAACACTGTCACACTTAGGATAGGCCAATCAAAAAGCCACCCTTATATTTATGATTATATTGCAAGAAGTTCATTCTAAAACAACAGCTTGCCTTTACATAGCACCTTTAGTGCAGTAAGCCATTTCACAGGAGCACTATCAAGACAAAAACTTGCACCCTGCGTGATCCACCTAGCCATGGTTCCTGCTCCCACTCGCCCTCTCGGGACAGGTGCAGCAAGTGCACCGCAGCTCATCAATCACTGAATTGTTACAGCACAGAAGGAGGCCATTCAGCCGGTCGTGTCTGTGCTGGTTCTCTGAAAGAGCAATTTACCTACTGCCACTCCCCTACCTTCTCCCTGTAGCCCTGCACATTTTTCCTGTTCAGATAACAATCCAATTCCCTCTTGAATGCCTCGATTGAACATCCCTCCGCCACATGCCCAGGCACTGCATTCCAGATTCTAACCACTCGCTGCACAAAAAGGTTTTTCCTCCTGTCACCTTATCTTTACACACTTTTTTGAACAAGGGTGTAACATTTGCAACTCTCTAGCCCTCTGGCACCACCCCTGGATCTAAGAAAGACTGGAAAATTATGGCCAGTGCCTCTCAATTTCCACTCCCACTTCCCTCAGTATCCTTGGAAGCATCTCATCTGGTCCTGGTGCCTTCTCAACTTAAAGTACAGCCAGTCTATCCAGCACCTCCTCATCATCAATTTTAAACTCCAAGTGTCTGAATTACCTCCTCTTTCACTATGACCTGCACAGCATCTTCTTTCTTGGTAAAGACAGATGCAAAGCATTCATTTAATACCTCAGCTATGCCCCCGCCTCCATGTGTAAATCTCCTTTTTGGTCCCTAAGCTGCCCCAACTCCTTTTACCATTAAAATGCCCATAGGAGACTTTTGGATTCACTTTAATGTTAGCTTCCAGTCTCTTTTCATATTCTCTCTTTGCTTCTCTTATCTGTTTTTCACTTCCCCTCCGAACCTTCTATATTTAGCCTGGCTCCAAATTGTATCATCCACCTGACATCTGTCATAAGCACACTTTTTCTTATTCATCTTAATCTCTATCTCTTTCGTCATCCAAGAAGCTCTGGATTTATTTGCCCTACCTTTCCCCTTCGTGGGAATATACCTTGACTGTGCCTGAACTCTCTCTTCGTTAAAGGCAGCCCCTTGTTCAGTTACCGTTTTGTTGCCAATCTTTGATTCCAATTTATCTGGGTCAGATCCATTCTTACCCCATTGAAGTCGGCTTTCCCCAGTTAATCATTCTTACTCTGGATCGTTCCTTGTCCTTTTCCATTGCCAACCTAAACATTATGATATAATGATCACTGTCCCCTAAAAGTTTCCCTACTTACTCTTGATCGACTTGGCCCGACTCATTCCCGAGAACTAGGTCTAGCAATGCCTCCTTTCTCATTGGACTGGAAACATATTGCTGTGGAGAATTCTCCCCAACACACTCGTGGCCCTCTCTGCCCTTTACACTAATATCCCAGACTATATTTGAATAATTCCCTCTTATAACCACACTATAATTCTTGGACCTCTCTAATTTCCTTGCAAATTTGCTCCGCTACATCTCTTGCACTAGTTGGTGGCCTATAGACTACAATGAGCAATGTAAATGAACCTTTTTTTGTTCCTTAGCTCCAGCAAAATAGATTCCGCCCTTGACTCCTCTGGGATATCAATGGGCTCTGTTCCAATGCGCACCCTTCCTGCCACCCCCCCCCACCCATGGCTTCAATGGGGGTGCGAGCAAAGAGCCACAAGGCAGCTGGGGGTTGATGAATAGGAGTGGGGGCGAATCCCAGCACAGTGCACAGTACCTGTTCTGGATCTGAGTGGCTGTATACTGAATGTAGTTTCTCTTCTCCTGAAGTTTGGCAGTCAGTGTATCGATGATGACCTTCTGGTTGTTAAAAGCCTCTTCTAGAAACTGGTACCTGCAAATATAGACATTCAAAACTTAGATGGTAGCTATACTGTACATCCTGAACATCGAGAACCCTTGTACAGTAGCAGCAGTCTGCACAGAAAGCACTGAGCTGCATTACATTGAATCATGCAGCACAGATGCAGCAGGCCATTCGGCCCAACAGTTCAATGCCAGTTTTTTATGCTTCACTCCAGCCTCCTCCCACGTTGCTTCATCAAACCCAATCAGCACACTAAATCAATCACTAGCACTGTCGGGTTGCAGGCAGAATACTGAGTCGCGTGGGGAATGCGGCGGGTGGGCTGTGGGGAGGAGGGAACTGCGATCAGGTCAAGATGGAGGTGGAGTGCATTGGTTCTCTTGATGCACTGATTACATGGTATTGGGCAATGCACTGGGAAGGTCAGAAGCAGCACCGAGACCTTCCTCCTGGTACATGTCACCACAGTTGAAACACATCAGGGGGCCGCTGCAGGCCAACAGCATGCTCAAGGAACCGAGCGTGATATAAAGTGGGTGTTCAGTATGCAGGGTGCTGGCAGCCTGTGTGTGAGGCCCTTTCGGCCCCACCCCAATAATATTAAAATTAGTGGGTATGCCCATCATGCGATTGGAGCTCCTGAACCGTACTGCAGTTGGAACAGGCACTGAATGGGAGGCCTTGATTTTTTTTAAAAAAAAACAGGTTCTAGTATCCTGAAACCTCTGTGGCCCACCACCCCAAAGCTGCAAAACCCACCCAGCACTGAAAAAGCAGGCGGCAGCCCCTTGCCAGCTGCTGGTCCCTGAAATTCCCAAGCAACGCACTTGGACTACGTTACGGAAATGCTTTGGTTCGGTCTTCGAGTGAGGTTCCCTAACAGCTTCCCACACTGGCAACAGTCACTCGACTCGCCTCACTACAGGAGGGGAGAACACATAAACACAGTGTAGGGCTGGAGAGGAGAAAAAAGGGAGTTTAAAATGCCCCTTTTTGTGCAACTCCAGGACAGGCAGCTTCCCCAGTTTCAAACAGCAACTTGCCTCTCAGTTTTGGAGCTGTGAGGGAAGTATTTCCCATGATGGAGAGCAGTGTGCTTTTCCTTCTAAGCGAAGAGGTCACAATGGAGATTGACTATCTCCCGAGAATTGACACAGCACTGAGGAATGAGAATTCAGCCGACAACAGGAAAAGAAAGCTCTAGGGAGCAGATTGTTCCATTACCCTATGTGGGCACAGAGAATACAGGATAAAGTGGACAGGAAGGGGCTCACTGTCAAAGGGGAGCCTGTAAAAATGTTCAGTCTACTTCAAAAAGTTAATATAATTGAAGACCCAATACAAAGGCAGGAGATTAATACTGCCTCCTACTTTCTGGGTTAATAAACCCTTTACAAATAACACGAGCTTTGATTCCACGCCCACTGAGGCTATCCAAATCTTTGAAATTCAGATTGCAATGTTCTCACCAGGCTTATTAGTACAAGAAGTTTCAGGGAACATTCACACTTCGTTTACTTCTTGCACAGTACTTTTAAATAGTCACCTCAACCTTTTCCCAGCCTCAATGACAGATCTGTACCCACCAATATTGTACCCCAGTACTATACAGTGACTGACCTGTACCAATACTGTACCCCAGCATTAAACAGTGACAGACTTGTACCCACCAGTATTGTACCCCAGTGTTGTATAGCGACAGACCTGTACACCCCATCAGTACTGGTCTTCCGTTACACAGTGACAGACCTGCATCCATCAGCACTGTACCCCAGTGTTATACAGTTACAGACCCATGCCCGTGTTGTGAGCAGGGAGCTGCAGCTCTGTCTGCCCTGTCTGGTTACCTGTGCTCTTTGTGCTCCAGCAACTGGCAGTCTCGACACGTCAACCGATCGCAGGTCTCACAGAAAAGCTTGAGCTGCTCCTGCCTGTGGATGGGGCAGAAGAGCATTCGCTGGTTGGATACACTGACTGCCTCTGTGGGGAAACAGAAAAGGGCACGACAAAGTCAGTGTTAACACTTTCCACCGCCAACCAATTCTGACTGAGCTGGAACATTAGCTTCAACACAGACTGGTGTGATAAACCACTGCCTTTAACAGTACATTCCACCTCAGTGTGGGTCTCAGATAATCCCATCATTTGCAGTGGTTGCCATGGTGTCTCAGTTGCTTCTAAAGCTTTTGGTTAAGTGAGACCTCTATTGTGTCTCTTGTTCCCAACAGTGGGCATCTCACATAACCAGCTGCAAATCTAACCCAAGTTTAATGGGATTCTAATGTTGCTACTAACCCCGAGTGGCAAACAAACCCTTTTCAGCTGTCTATTCCCCCAGCATTTGCTATTTTAGTATAACCCTGTCGTTTGCTGACTTTGTAATCCGTTACATAATATACGTAACTTCCTGGTAACCTGAATGTCCCAATTTACAACCATGTGCCTCTCTGTAATTTAATCCCGAGCATCCTGTTTTCTGTTTGGATCTTGCCACGACACCTTGCTGCTACGGAGTTCATCTAGCTGTACCTGCCGGAAACATTTAAGAGTGACCACTTCTGGAAACCAGCTGTTTAAAACTTAAACCCCTCTCCCGGGTTCAGTCCCACCATGCGACACCAGTAATCTACAAATGCTTTAGCGCCCTGTGTTTCTAGGGAATTAACACTATGAACTATGTCTTATTTGAATGGCGTCATCATGTGCCTACCCACACAAAAATAAACAAGCTGCTGAATCAGTGCCCCCGCCCCAAATTCACCCTTCCTGCCTGATTTCCCTTAGGTCCACACTCTAGCTCAGGGAACAGAGACCAACTCTAAATGACCAACCTACCCCCTAAGCATGGGAATTAAACCCAAAGCCTTGGTGCACGATTCAGCAACACACCAAGCTGGGTGATCAGTCAAAGACCAAACACACATGTTCCTACAGACCAGTAATTCCCCTCTCCTGGCAAAGCTCCAGCTTAAAAAGCTTCAGAACTGGTGCTGCAGAGAATCTATACATACAGGGGGACGCTAGTGAATTGTTTTATATTTACCTGGCGATACATCCTTCTTCTGCCTCACAGTGTGATCTTTCGTAAACTTGACTCTTTGATGGGCCTCAATGCAAGTTTTACAGAGCCACTCGAGACACTCCACACAGAAGCCACTGGCCTCGGCATTGTCCTCACAGCTCGTGCAGACCTGAGCAGAGGAAGGCAGAAAGTGGTTATTGTGTTGAGAGAGAAGGTGAGCCTGAACACCTCGTCTGCACAGTGAAGGGAAGAGAGGAATAATTTCCAGAATGCCAACCCTACCATTTTCCCATTCCACCACCACGCTATTTCTTTGGAACAGGACACATTCAGCCCCTTGGGCTCATTCAGAGATTTAATCAGATCATGGGCGATTTCTATTTCAGCTCCATATCCCTTGATATCCTCACCAATAAAAATAAAACTCAAACTCCAATTAATCCCCAGCATCCACAGCCTTTGGAGGTGAGGACAGGAGTGGGGAGGGGGGGGGGGGGGGGGGGCGGGGGGAGAGGAGGAAAGTGTTCCAGATTTTCATTACCCTTTGTGTGGAAAAAGCTCTTCTGATTTCATCCTGACTGGCCGAGCTCTAATTTTAAGATTATTGCCCCTTATTCTGGATTGCTCCACCTGAAAAACAGCTTCAAAATGCGAGGGGAGGCGGTGGCATCGTGCTAATGTCACGAGACAAGTAGTCCAGAGGCCTAGACATGGGTTCGAATCTTACCATGGCAGCTGGTGAAATTTGAATTCAATTAATAAATCTGGAATTAAAAAGCTAGTCGAATGGTGATCATGAAACCATTGTCGATTGTTGTAAAAACCCATCTGGTTCACGAATGTCCTTTAGAGAAGGAAATCTGCCGTCCTTACCTGGTCTGGCCTACATGTGACTCCAGACCCACAGCAATGTGGTTGACTCTTAACTGCCCTCTGAAACAGCCTAGCAAGCTACTCAGGTCAAGGGGAATTAGGGATGGGCAATAAATGCTGGTCTAGCCAACGACGCCCACATCCCATGAACGAATTTAAAAAAAAACATTTTTTCATTTTAAAAACACCTCAATCAGCTCACTCCTCAAAGGGGCAGATCAACCATGAAGAATGCCCGCAATACAATTAAACCAGTGAGCAGAAACAAGGTTGCCGCAGATTTTACTGCATAAGTTAACTGCAGGATTGCTGGTGTTCACCGCACCATCCACTGTTACATTCAACAATACACAATGCAATTTACCAGTCTGTGGAAAGACAAAACTTTCATAAAATATTTATTAAGTTACTATGATCATGATATGGATAAGGAAGGACATCCAACCCATCCTAGCTCTGTCACTAAAAAAGTTGCATAGTCCCCACATCGCATACAAGGCTACGGGCCAAATGCTGGAAAATGGGATTAGAATAGGTAGGTGCTTGATGGCCGGCACAGACATGATGGGCCGAAGTGCCTGTTTCTGTGCTGTATGACTCTATGACTATGACACATTGTAGTGTCCATCGCTTGCAAATGACTCGAGGTTTTCACCTCCACTGCTCATCCTAGCATTCCAAAGTCTCCTGTAAAGGCGGCAAATCACATAGCAAATTATTTGCGTAGTCCACTGGGGGAATTCAAGAGATCTTAATTGCTAAACTTACCCAGTAAATGAGGCATGAAAAAATTCAGATGGGAATACATTTTACTAAATGCTTACAGAATCTCGAATGAGACACAAAGCTTTGCAAATAAAAGGAGGCTTGCATTTATATAACTCCTTTCAGGTTGTCCCAAAATGCTTTACCGCCAGTAAATCACTTTTGAAATGTAGTCACTGCTGTAAAATAGGGAAAACAGCAAGATCCCACAAACAGCACAATGACCAGACAATCTGTTTTTGTGATATTGATTGAGGGATAAATATTGACCAGGACATTGGAATTAACACCCCCACACTTCTCTGAACTGCTGCCATGGGTTCTTTTACTTGCACCTGAGAGGGCAAACGGAGTCTTGGCTTCATGCGGAAGATGGCACCTCTGACAGTGTAGCATTCCCTCAATACTGCATTAGAGTGTCATCCTCGATTATGTGCTCGAGTCCTGGAATGAGACTTGAACCCATAAGTTATGAGTCAAGAGACAAGAGCAATGCTGGGAAAAAAAATGCAAATGCTGGAATTCTGAAATCAGAACAGATCACAACTGAAAATAATGAGCAGGTCAGTCAGTCTCCAAAGAGGCAAAACAACAGATTAATGTTTCAAATGTGTACCTTTCAGTGGTGCCGGAAGATTAATCTCATCCTCCCTCTTTACAGATGTCACCTGACCTGTTGTGCATTTCTAACATTTCCCATTTCAAATTAAAAGGTTTACGGTTCACAATGTTCCATTCAGCAAATAAAAAAGTCCTAATGACAACCCTACGTCCTGTTTGAGATCCTGATCCACTGTTTCCTCATCAGCCTTCCATTTCCTGTTAACTCTTTCAGCACCAAAACACTGCTTCAGCTTTTCAAGTAAAGCTCTACGAACAGAATATAACTGACAGAGATTTATCCAGAAGAGGAAAGACATGCATTTTTATAGCTATTTGCACAACCACAAGATGTCCCAAACTGCTTTACAGCCAATAAAGTGCTATTGAAATGGAGTCGCTGTGGTAATGTTGGGAACATGAAAGCCAATTTGTGCACAGCAAGCCCCCATAGCCAACTATAGGTGTTGATTGAGGGACAGATTTTGGACAGGTTGTCAGCAAATGCTCCCCTTCAGTTTGCAATAGTGCCACTGGATCTTTTACATCCACCTGAGGGAGCAGACAGAGCTTCAGTTTCATGTTTCATCCGCAAGACGGCACCTCCAACAGTGCAGTACTCCACAAGTGCAGCACTGGAGTGTCAGCCTGGCTTGACCCTGGAGTGGGACTTCCCTTATTTCTATTCTTCTGATTCCACGAAGAGCTTACTGCCATGACATATCTCCCATGGCTGACGATCAATCATATAAGATCCTGAGGGGTCTTGACAGGGTGGATGTGGAAAGGATGTTTCCCCTTGTGGGAGAATGAAGAACTAGGGATAACTGTTTAAAAATAAAGGGTTGCCCATTTAAGAGAGAAGAGGAGAATTCTTTTCGCAGAGGGTCGTGAGTCTTTGGAATTCTCTTCCTCAAAAGGCAGTGGAAGCAGAGTCTTTGAATATTTTTAAGGCAGAGGTAGATAGATTCTTGATAAGCAAAGGGGTGGAAGGTTATCGAGGGTAGGTGGAAATGTGGAGTAATCAGCAAAACTGGGCATCCATGAGGTGCTGTGGACCATCAGCAGCAGCAGAATTGTACTCAACCACAATCTGTGATCTCATGGCCCGGCATATCCCCCACTCTACCATTACCATCAAGCCAGGAGACCAATCCTGGTTCAACGAAGAGTGCAGGAGGGCATGCCAGGAGCAGCACCAGGGGTACCTCAAAATGGGGTGTCCAACTGGTGAAGCGACAACACAGGACCTGCGTGCCAAATTGCATAAGCAGCATGCGATAGACAGAGTTAAGCGATCCCATAACCAACGGATCAGATCTAAGCTCTGCAGTCCTGCCACATCCAGTCGTGAATAGTGGTGGACAATTAAACAACTAACTGGAGGAGGTGGTTCCACAAATATCCCCAACCCTCAATGATGGGGGAGCCCAGCACTTCAGTGTGAAAGAAAGGCAGATGCATTTGCAACAATCTTCATCCAGAAGTGCCGAGTTGATAATTCATCTTGGCCCCCTCCTGAAGTCCCCAGCATCACAGATGCCAGACTTCAGCCAATTCGATTGACTCCACGTGATATCAAGAAACGACTGAAGGCACTGGATACTGCAAAGGCTATGGGCCCTGACAATATTCCGGCAATAGCACTGAAGACCTGTGATCCAGAACTTGCCACGCCCCTAGCCAAACTGTTCCAGTACAG
Source organism: Heterodontus francisci (assembly GCF_036365525.1). NCBI lineage: Eukaryota > Metazoa > Chordata > Chondrichthyes > Heterodontiformes > Heterodontidae > Heterodontus > Heterodontus francisci. Next base: position 76,815,995 of record NC_090388.1, on the reverse strand, counting down.
CTACAACACTGGCATCTACCCTGCAATGTGGAAAATTGCCCAGGTATGTCCTGTACACAAAAAGCAAGACAAGTCCAACCCGGCCAATTACCACCCCATCAGTCCACTCTCAATCATCAGTAAAGTGATGGAAGATCTCATCAACAGTGTCATCAAGCAGCACTTGCTTAGCAATAACCTACTCAGTGACACTCAGTTTGGGTTCCGCCAGGGCCACTCAGCTCCTGACCTCATTACAGCCTTGGTTCAAACATGGACAAAAGAGCTGAACTCCAGAGATGAGGTGAGAGTGACTGCCCTTGACATCAAGGCAGCATTGGACCGAGTATGGCATCAAGGAGCCCTAGTAAAACTGAGGTCAATGGGAATCAGGAAGAAACCCCTCCACTGGTTGGAGTCATACCAAGCGCAAAGGAAGATGGTTGTGGTTGTTGGAGGTCAATCATCTGAGCTCCAGGACATCACTGCAGGAGTTCCTAGGGTAGTGTCCTAGGCCCAACCATCTTCAGCTGCGACATCAATGACCTTCCTTCAATCAGAAGGTCAGAAGTGGGGATGTTCACTGATGATTGCACAATGTTCAGCACCATTTGTGGCTCCTCAGATACTGAAGCAGTCCGTGGAGATATGCAGCAAGACCTGGACAATATCCAGGCTTGGGCTGATAATTGGCAAGTAACATTCGCGCCACCTAAGTGCAGGCAATGACCATCTCCAACAAGAGAGAATCTAACCATCTCCCCTTGATATTCAATGGCATTACCATTGCTGAATTCCCCACTATCAACATCCTAGGGGCTACCATTGACAGAAACTGAACTAGAGTAGCCATATAAATTCTGTGGCTACAAGAGCAGGTCAGAGGCTAGGAATCCTGCAGCGAGTAACTCACCTTCTGACTCCGCAAAGCCTGTCCACCATCTACAAGGCACAAGTCAGGAGTGTGATGGAATACTCTCCACTTGCCTGGATGGGTGCAGCTCCAACAACACTCAAGAAGCTCGACACCATCCAGGACAAAACAGCCCGCTTGATTGGCACCCCATTGACAAACATTCATCCCCTCCACCACCGACGCACAGTGGCAGCAGTGTGTTCCATCTACAAGATGCACTGCAGCATTGCACCAAGGCTCCTTAGACAGCACCTTCCAAACCCGTGACCTCTACCAACTAGAAGGACAAGGACAGCAATCACCTGCAAGTTCCTCTCCAAGTCACACACCATCCTGACTTAGAACTATATCGCCGTTCCTTCACTGTCACTGGGTCAAAATCCTGGAATCCCTTCCTAACAGCACTGTGGGTGTACCTACCCCACATGGACTGCAGCGGTTCAAGAAGGCAGCTCACCACCACCTTCTCAAGGGCAATTAGGGATGGGCAATAAATGCTGGCCTGGCCAGCGACGCCCACATCCCATGAATGAATAAAAAAGTTCAGCCATGAACTTATTGAATGGCGGAGCAGGCTCAAGGGGTCGAGTGGCCTACTCCTGCTTCTAATTTGTATGTATCAAATGACTTGTTGAGCAAAAGTCAGCCTTACTGGCAGCACTTTTAACCCAGTTGCCATGCATTGCGCACCAGAGTTCTGCACAGACTCCAATCTACGCGCCGAGAAGTTCTTCCCTCTGCCCATGCATTTGGAACTGGTCCAATACCAGGCACTTGGCTGGTAAGCTGCAGTGTCCCACTCGGCTCAGGCCTGCAAGAGGCAAGAGTCTGGTGTAATCACGCTGCGGACCTTAGGTTGAGACCTGAAAATGTACCAAAAAAAACAAAGCTGCAACCTTTGGCCTAGTTCTCTAGAATGAACCACTGCCAGTCACTCTGGTGAAACAGGATATAAAATTACTTATAAACTTGACCGTTGCCAAAAAAAACAGTTGGCACCCTGTTGACAAATGGAGTTTGTCATTGTTCATTTAAAAAAAAATCTAAGCAAATATTCTTTAAAAAAAATTATACTCGTTCAGGGCGAGTGATGTTGTTGCTGAGAAACATCCTCCATTTCAGGCAGTGTTGATATTGAGTATTCTCAAGCTTCAGGTCAGAGTTAGAGTAAAGTCTCCTCAACTCTGCTACAACAATGTGTGCCAACCTCAATCACCAAAAAGGGCCTCCTACTAAACCAGCTTGGCATTTTTTCCAATGCCCATCCCAATCTCAAAGAGATTGCCACAGGACCATGACCACTGGAGCAGGCCAAGACGGGTCAAACCCTTCACACCCTTCCTGACAACCATCAGAAAGACTTCTCAGAGTCAGAGTCATCTACAGCACAGAATTCTGTCCCATCAGTTTACGCTGGAATTGAGCCAGGGGTGAAAGGTTAGTATCTAACCCACTATGAACATCCAGTTCCTTCCTCTGAATTCAGGGTTATTGTGCTGAGCTGGAATGCAACTTCTATCAGTGAGGTTAGAACTGACACTGCGATGATCCCCAGCTCCACAGACAGCACTCCTGTACCAACACTTCAAATCATAGCACAGGAGGTCATTCGGCCCATTGTGCCAGCACTTGAGAGTTATCCAGAGAGTTATCCAATCCAAGAGCCAGTCCCCTGCTTTTCCCACCCCCCACCCATAGCACTGACATATTTTCTTTTTCAACTATATATCCAATTCCCTTTTGAAAATAACTATCGAATCTATGCCCACTGCTTCTTCAGGCAGTGCATTCCAGTTCATAACTCTCCGAAGAGAGACAAAATCTCATCTTCTCTTCTGGCTCTTTTACCAATGGTCTTAAACCTGTGTCTTCTCGTTACCAACCTGAAATGTTTACATCTTTTAATTGCACTAGCGTCAATCACAGCAGAAACACTCTCCAATATCAATCGGTGCTGGTAACAGCCTTTTCAATTTGGCTGGAAATGAATGGGTTGGAAGATCAGACATATAATCTTCAGATGCTGCAATACAGTAACAGCTCTAATTCCTTTGTATGAAACACTTTGTTTCTTCCCCTTGCATCAAACCAACCTGCCAAGAGGGGGATGGGGGGAGGGGGGTTGCGACTAAAGGCCATTCGGATGGACCAGAAAGGACCATAGGAACAGGAGGTGACCATTCAGCCCCTCATGCCTACTCTGCCATTCAATTAGATCATGGCTGATATGTACCTCAAGTCATTCTTCCTTGATGCCCTTTCCCAACAAAAATCTTAATGTCAGCCTCGAAATTTTCAACTGGCCCAGCATTCATAGCTTTTCAGGGAACGTGTTCCTGACCTCCCTTATCCTTTATTTGAAGTGGTGCTTCTTGGATTTCTCTCCTGAACAGCCTAGTTCCAATTTTAAGGTTGTTTGGAGAGCTCGACTGTTCTGCAGCTAGAAGTTGCTGATTCCAAAAGACAGACAGGATAACCTCATTCTGCCACTTCACAGCCTGTGCAGAGGTGGTCTTCTGAAATCCCTGGGCCATACAATTCCCATTATGCAAGAGCCACTTCACAGTCACTAGTCCAGGTTTGGTATCATTGTGAAAGTTGGCAAGATGCTGCATCTTTTGGTACTTCTATACCAGAGATAAAAACCCATTTCTTTGGCCAAACTATTGATCATCTGTCCTAATATCTCTATTGGCTCAGGTTTTGTCTGATAACACTCCAGTGAACATAGGAGGAGTAGGCCACTCAGCCCATTGAGCCTGCTCCACCATTCAATATGATCATGGCTGATCATCCACTTCAATGCCTTTTTCCCCACACGATCCTCATATCCCCTTATGTTATTGGCATTTAGAAATCTGTCAATCTCTACTTTAAACATACTCAATGACTGAGCTTCCACAGCCCTCTGGGGTAGAGAATTCCAAAGATTCACAACCCTCTGAGTAAAGAAATTTCTCCTCATTTCTGTCCTAAGTGGCTTCCCCCTTATTTTGAAATTGCGTCCCCTAGTTCTGGACTCCCCAACCAGGTGGAACATCTTACCTGATCTACCCTGTCTATCCCTTTAAGTATTTTGTAAGTTTTAATGAGATCACTTCTCATTCTTCGAAACTAGAGAGAACACAGGCTCAGTTTCCCCAATCTCTCTTCACAGGACAGTCTCGACATCCCGTGAACAAGTCTGGTGAACCTTCGTTGCACTCCCTCTGTGGCAATAATATCCTTCCTAAGGTAAGGGGACCAAAACTACACAGTACTCCAAGAGTGGACTAACCAAGGTTCTATACAATTGAAACAAGACTTCACTACTACTGTACTCAAATCCTCTTGCGATAAAGGCTAACATACCATTAGCCTTCCTAATTGTTTGCTGCACCTGCATGCTAGCTTTCAGTGACTAATTGATGAGGACACCCAGGTCCCTTTGTACATCAACACTTTCTAATCTCATACCATTTAAGAAATACTCTGCACATCTATTCCTCCTTTCAAAATGGATAACGTCACATTTTTCCACCTTATATTCCATCTGCCACGTTCTTGCCCACTCACTAAGTCTTTCTAAATCCCCTTGAAGCCGCTTTGTGTCTTCCTCACAACACACATTCCCACCCAGTTTTGTGTCATCAGCAAACTTGGAAATATTACATTTGGTCCCCACATCCAAATCATTGATATATATATATATATATATTGTGAACAGCTGGGGTCCAAGTACTGATCCTTGTGGTACCCCACGAGTCACAACCTGCCAAAGCGAGAATGACGAGTTTATTCCTACTCTGTTTTCTGCCTGTTAACTAATCCTTAATCCATGCCAGTATATTACCTCCTATCCCATTTTGCTCACCAACCTCTTGTGGGGGACTTTATCAAAGGCCTTCTGAAAATCCAAGTATACTACGTCCACCAACTCCCCTTTATCAATTCTGTTAGTAACATCCTCAAAAACCTTCAACAGGTTCATCAAATATGATTTCCCATTAATAAATCCATGTTGACTCTGCCCAATCAGATTATCCAAGTGTCCATTTATCACATCCTTTAGAATAGATTCTAGCATTTTCCCAATGACTGATGTAAGGCTAACAGGTCTGTAGTTCCCTGTTTTCTCTCTCCCTCCCTTCTTAAATAGTGGGGTGACATTTGCTACCTTCCAATCTGCAGGAACTATTCCAGAATCTATAGAATTTTGGAAGATGATCACCAGATGATCTCCATAGCTACCTCTTTCAACAGTCTGGAACATAGAATATCAGGTCCTAGGGATTTATCAACCTTCAACCCCATTAATTTCTCCAATACAACATCCTTACTAATCCTAATTTCCTTCAATTCCTTATTCCCCGAGTCCCTTGGATCTCTAATTCTGGGAGATTTCTTGCATTTTCCTCAGTGAAGACAGACACAGCTTGTCTGCCATTTCTCCATTTCCCATTATTAAATTCTCCTGACTCTGCTTCTAATAGACCCACATTTGTCTTTGCCAAACTTTTCCTTTTTATGTACCCATAGAAGCTTTTACAGTCCATTTTTATTTTTTTTGCTAGTTTACATTCATATTCTATTCTCCCTTTCTTTATCAGTTTCTTCATCCTGACGGACTGAACATTGAGTTCAATAATTTCAGAGCATGACAGCCCCCCATTTTACTTTCATTCTTAGTTATTTTTTTTCTTCCTTTTTTTTTTACATTCTTTTTTACATTTTTTACAATCTTTTTTTTGCATTTTTTTCGTTTCATCTTAGTTTGTTCACTTTGCTTACCCACTGTTTTTTTTCAGGTTTGCACTTGCTGCTGTTCGATATTCAGTGTATTAACAGCTAATCTGTACTAATGCTTTGTCTTTCAACACACCATTAACATATTGTTTGCCTTTGCTCTGTGACCTTTTGTTCAGCTATGTGGCCTGGTCCAATCTAGACCTCCTTTGTTATCTCTTGCCCCACCCCCACCTCACTTGCTTATAACCTGTGACATTTCTAATATTTGTCAGTTCCGATGAAGAGTCACTGACCCGAAACGTTAACTCTGCTTCTCTTTCCACAGATGCTGCCAGACCTGCTGAGTGGTTCCAGCATTTCTTGTTTTTATTTCTTCATCCTCCTTTGTTGTATTCTAAAATTCTCCCAATCCTCAGGTTTACTACTATTGCTGACCACTTTACAGGCCTTTTCTTTTAATCTTATAAAATCTTCAACTTACTTTGTTAGCCACGGTTGACTGCCTCTACTTTTGGGGTCTTTGTGCCTTGAAGGAATGTACAGTTCCTGTAAACTATGTACTAATTCTTTAAAGACTACCCATTGTCTATACACGGTCATACCTTTTAATGTATTTTCCCAATCCACCTCAGCCAATTTGCCCCTCATATCTTCATAATTTCCTTTGTTCAAATCTACCACCCTGGCTTCAGATTAAACTACCTCAGTTTCAAACATAATGTAAAATTCTATCATATCAAGTTCATTCATCCCTAAAGGTTCTTTTACAACAAGATTATTAATTAGCCCTTTCTCATTACATAATATTAGAACTAAAATAGCCTGTTCTCTGGTCGGTTCCTCGACATACTGCTCTAGAAATCCATCCCTAACACACTCCAGAAACTCATCCTCCACAGCACTAGTGCTCAGTAGGTTTACCCAGTCTATATGCAGATTGAATTCACCCATAATTACTGTATTACCCATGCTACATGCTTCTCCAATCTCCTGATTAATACTATGCCCCACACTACCACCACTGTTTGGTGGCCTGTTCGGTTTACGCTGGGTTACTGTGTTTAATTTCGATATCCGATTTAACTCTGAGCAATGCATATATCACACTCGTGTTAAATAACCAACTGGTTTATTTAAAGCACATTAACTATAAAGGTCTTACAGAATTCAGCACATGACTTGACAGCAGCCTGTGGCTGTGACAGCAGATTCAAACTGTGATTTCCGGAAGCTTCTGGTCTTTCTAGTTCCCCCCAGAGGCTTAAGCAATCAAACCAGTGAACACAGACCAAAACCATCAAACTCTGATCTATCAAACACTACATTAAAGATGCTATATAAATGCAAGTTGTTGTTGCTGTACGCCTGCTACTACTGCTTTTAATAAACCTGGTCTCCTGATTATAACCTAAACCACGATCCAACTGTGTTAATTCCACCACTACCCAAAATCTAGGTCACGGGATTCCTTATGTCTGCCCTGAAAGCCCACAGGCTAAGTCACCACCACCGAGCAAAGGTGAATATTAAAGATAAAACAGCAGACTTGCATTTATGTAGAGCTTTGCACAACCTCAGGGAATCCCAAAGCACCTGACAGCCAATTAAGTACTTGTTTGAAGTGTACGCTATTGTAATTTAGGAAATGCAACAATCAATTTGCACAAAAAGTCCCATAAAAAACACTGCAATAATGACCAAATAATTTTTTTTAAACTGATAAAATAGGTCAGGACTGATGAGAGCTCCCCTGCTCTTGTTCAAAATGGCACCATGGGATCTTTAACGTCCACCTGAAAGGGCAAACAGGGCCTCAGTTTAACATCTCATCAGAAAAACACCAGTGCAGTGCTCAGTCACTTGAACCCATTACCTTCTGTCCTGAAGGCAGGAATCCAAATTCGTAGGCCATGCAGCACCTGGAATACTGTATGCTGCTCTGGTTGGTAGCCACATGGAGGGGCCCATGTAAACCCTAGATACTGCAGGCCACAGCAAAGAGGCTGATTGCCAGCATTATGGGATAAAACTAAAAGCAAGATAATTCAGAGGCTCTTCAAATCTCCAATAGAGAAGACTCAGAAGGGACCTTCAGGAACATACGTAATACAATAGCGAAAGTAAAACGATAACTTTCAGGCACACCAAGGTGGCACCAGTTCAGAGCTGTGAAAGGCAGCTTTAGAACAGCTGTCAGGATGTATCACTTCAGACAGAGGGTGATCAATAGCTGGAACAGGCTAGCAGGAAGGATGGTTGAGGCCCAGACAATACAGCCATTTAAGGAACAGCTGGATGATGTAACCAGAAGAGTGGGAGGTTAGTGAGACAACCTCTGGTCCCCCTGGATAACTGAGAGCGCGACTGAAACTCACGGCAGGGTCAGTGAAACCGAAGGTCACATCTTTGCGTGACTGGCAGTGTACTTGCATTGCTGCATAATGCTGTGCGTGCTTGCAACAGTGTCCACTGGAAGCATGCCCAGAACTTTGAGTGACAAACCACACCAGGGGAAACAAAAACAGTTGTTGCAGTACCTGCCCTGGGCACCAGGGGGAAGAAACAAGGTCCCTCATTTCAAGAACTTGGACAAATGAGATCTTCAAACTCGAACAACACTGTGCTCTTGTACTTAACTACAGTTGGCAAGTGGTCTGGGAGTACTTTCCAGTGTCACTACTGCAAACATGCACAGTGTTGTGCAGCAATGCCAAGTACACTGCCAGTCAGGGGCACTGCCATGAATTTGAATCTGCCTCAAAATTCCCCAGGACATGACTTTCTGTACTGAAGGTTCCCATACAGTAATTGAAGTAGCTACCCTAATCCAATAGCAAAATCAAAGTACTCAATAAGCAGTAACGGATCAGCCTCGCTGCAATAGAGCTGGCACTGCGCTGAATTGCAGAAAGGCTTGCATCAAAGTAGCATCTCAACAACAACTTGCATTTATATACCGCCTTTAACCTAGTAATCACATCTTTCAAAAGGTCGCAAAGCGCATCACACACAAGAATTGCATTTTGAAATGAAGCTCTCATATCAGCTGGACGATTGACCAGTTAACCTGCTTGGGGAGTGGGTGTGAGGATGTTGCCGTGCAAACAGGCACAACCCAAATGCTGCTATGGATCTTTAAGCTCCCACCCTGGAAGTACAGAACAGGCAGATGGGACCTCAGTTTAATGTCCGAATAATGTCAGTCCTCCCTCAGTTATCCTCTGGGGTGTCAATCAAAATTGTGTCCTCAAGTTCTGAAATGGGACTTCTGAAATGGCACAGAGGCATCTGAGTCAAGTTAAAAGTTTCTCATTATTCTTGATAACAGGGACATGAAAGGCACTATATAAATGCAAGTTACGTCTTCTGTTAACTCTATTTTGCCTTACTTAACTAAAGCACACTCTCCTGCAACCCTGATCAACACAAAGAATAGCACTGTGGCTACTGAATGCACTAGTGAGGCAGATCTCTGATCAGTGAACCTTTGAGACCAATCTCCATTGGTAACATTTAAAGCCCACAATGCTACAGGGGAACTTAATGCATTTACCCAAAGATTGTACACAATGAATTCTATTCGGTATTCAACACTGCTCCTCAACACTGCCTCAGAATAGATTTGGTGACTTAGTGTCAACGGTGTAGTTTTGCTTTCCCCACAAGTGAACTAGGTGCAGGAAACCAGCAAGGTTGCAAACAGTAATGGGCCGAAAGGCCTCCTTCTGTGCCGTTATGAGGCTATGAGTAGAAGACTGTAACAGGAAGGGAGGGAGCTGAGCAGTTCCAGTTTCAAGGCCGTGAAAAACAAGTTAGAGTAGGAGACTCGATTTCTATAAAGTGGGGGAAAAAAAACAGGAAGGTGGAAAAGAGTATAGGGTGACGTGCCTGCTGCGTAGGACATATAATCAAGAAAAATTCAGTTTGAACAATGACTGCTATACGTCAATAAAACAGAGAGAAAGAAAAAAAAAAAGAGGACAGGAAGAGAAGAGTGTTCAAAGGAACAATGAACACAGGACATTAATAAAACGGGAAGCAAGAGGAAAAGTAGAACAACAGCGGAATAATGACCAGACTGTCTACTGACAACAATACATCAGCCAGTGAATTGGAGGCAGGGCAGGACAGACACTCGATTTTACAGAAAAATACACCTACCCACTCAAAACAGTTGTTTTAAACAATGGATTGCAGTAAAACAGTCCATCTAAAATGAGTCGCTATGAACTAAGGCGAACAGAACTCAGTCAGAGTTACTTATGGCACAGGAGGCCATTCGGCCCATTGAGTCCATGCCAGCTCTTCACAGAACTATCCAGTCAGTCCCACTCCCCCGCTCGATCCCCATAGCCCTGCAAGTTCATTTCCTTCAACTGCCCATCCAATTTCCTTTTGAAATCATTGATTGTCTCCACTTCCAACACCCTCATGGGCAGTGAGTTCCAGGTCATTACCACTCATTGCTTAAAAAAACGTTCTTTCCCGCATTCCCCTGCATCTCTTTCCCAAAACCGTCAAAATGCGTGTCTCCTTGTCTTTGTAGTTAATTAGCTAATGGGAACTGCTTTTCCCTAACTTCCTAAGCCCATCATAACCTTGTACATTCTATTAAACCTCCCCTCAATCTCCTTTGTTTCAAGAAAAACCCCAGCTTTTCCAACCTAACCTTGTAACTAAAATCCCCCATCCCTGGAGCCATTTTAGTAAACCCCACTCTGAACCCTCTCAAGGACCCTCACATCATCCCTAAAATGTGACAACCAGTACTGAATGCAATACTCCAGTTAGAGCCTAACTACAACTTTATAAAGGTTCAGCATAACTTCCCTGCTTTTGTACTCAATGCCTCCATTTATGAAGCCCAAGATCCCATATGCTTTGCTAGCCACTCTCTCAATATGTCCTGCCACCTTCAAAGATCGATGCACATGCACCCACAGGTCCCTCTGTTCTTGCACATTCTTTAAAACTGTGCCATTCCCTATTCCTTCTGCCAAAATGCATCACCACACACTTGTCAGTATTAAATTCCATCTGCCACCTGTCTGTACATTCTGCTAGCCTGTCTATGTCCTGTTGTAGGCAGTTCATATCATCCTCACTGTTTGCCAAACCTACAGGTTTGGGGTCATCGACAAATTTTGAGATTCTACTCTATATTCTAAGTTCCAAGTCATTTATATATACAATAAAAAGCAATGATCCCAGCACTCACCCCTGGGGAACACCACTGCCTACCGTTCTCCAATCTGAAAAACAACCATTTACTATTATGACTCGCTGTTTTCTGCCCTTAAGCCAATTTTTTAAAATCCAATTGGACACAGGCCCTCCTATTCAATGAACCTCAATTTTTTTAACTAGCTTTTTATGTGGTACTTTATCAAACATTTTCCTAAAATTCATATAATCATCATCCACTGCATTCCCTTCATCAACCTTCTGTTATTTCATCAAAAAATTCAATTAGTCAAGCATGATCTGCCTTTTACAAATCCATGTTGGCTCTCCTTAATTAACTCAAACCTCTCCAAGTGTTTGCTGCTTTTTACCCCCCGATTGTTGTTTCTAAAACCTTACCCACCACTGATATTAAACTAACTGGCCTGTAGTTTCTAGGACTGTCCTTACTCATGCCAAAACTACAGCAATGTCTCCCAATAAAAGCAATGTTATTTTCCCCAACAAAAAATGCAGTGAGTGGTGGATAGTTACACACAAATTATGTGCGTAACATCAATCCCAGTCACTTGCAGCAGTGCATGATTGACAGGAGAATTATCCAGTCATCTCTATTGTGGCCACGAATAGTGGTGTCACCATATACAGTCAACAATGGCCACTGTATAGTAATAAAACAAAAATAGAGAGAAAGAAATAGAACAGAGAAAGGAAGAAAGGGAAAAAGGGGGAAGAGAGAGAGAGAGAGAGAGAGAGAGAGAGAGAGAAAGAAAGAAAGAGAGAAAGAGAGAAAGAAAGAAAGAAAGAAAGAAAGAAAGAAAGAACAGAGCTTCCCCAATGATTAAAGAAATGGTAATGCAAAAAAAAAAAAATGTTGACTCTTCCTCAATAAAAACACTGGGAGAAGTGAGAGGACTTGACCATCCGGGGTGCTGGCAGCCATTTTGTCCATCCTGCTGTTAAAACAGCCTCACATTGTAAATGTACTGATTTGATAAGCAAGATGGTGAATAGCAGAGATGGCACATTCCATTGCCCACTTCTGATAGGCTTCTTAACTGCACAATAGATAAACCTTCACCATATTTTATTTTTAGACAAGTGGGAAATATTTCAATAAAGGGCACAAGTAGCACAGGGCTACACTTATTCCAAAAGATTAGCCAAGTTACTCACAGGCAGCGGGATCAAATGGATGTAGGCTGGTAATGTAATTGAAGTCTACTGGTTCAATGGAAGCAGTAGACAAGTGGGGAAACTGAATGGTATCGCATGACCCATTATAAATTATCCATGGTGAAAATGAGCTCTGTACAAGTCCCAACTGACTCTGCCTGGTTTGAACTCCACGTCTGAAAGGTAAGTAGCTGTTTCAGGATAGTACAGCACACATACATACTAGGTGATTTTCAAAGGTTAAAATTAGAATGAAGACTCAACGTTAAGAGACCAGCTTAAAACTAAATTGACTTCAAGGATTCACTCTCCATCCTTTCACTTCCTCTCTTCTATTGATATACAGTATTCATTGATGCCCTGAGCACAGACAATCTTTCAGTGGCTCACAGCTTTTGGAACAGATGTCAGAGACCAGAAAGGATGATTAAGACCTGAGTTTCACACAAGTTCCAGTTCAATGTGGCCTCAAGCTGTTGGGTCACTTTTTTGAAGTTTTTTTTTAAGTTCCTGAAAATATTTTAAAATATAGAAATTTAAAAAAATTATATATGTTTTAACTAAAGTTCCCCTCTACTCAAAACTGAAACATTACTAAAATTTGGGAATAAAGGGGGGGGGGGGAAGCTTGTATTTGTACCATACCTTTCACAACCTCAGTACATCCCAAAGTGCTTCAGAGCTAATGAAGTACTTTTTGGAAACGCAGTCAGGTAATGGAGGAAACATGGCAGCCAATTTGCGCATGGCAAGATCCCACAAACAGCAATGTAATAATAACCAAATAATCTGTTTTAGTGATGTTGATTAAGGGGTAAATATTGGCCAGGTCAACCGGAGAACTTTCCAGCTCTTCTTCCAATAACTGAGGGATCTTTTACATCCACCTGAGAAAGCCATTGGGCCATCAGTTTAACATTGCCTCCATCAGTGCAGCATTCCTTCCAACTGGTGTCTCAGTCTGGATTTTTTGTTCAAGTCTCCGAAAGGGGTCTTGAACCCACAACCTCCTAACTGGGACTTAGTGATTAGACTGAAACTTCCAAAGATCAAATGGATAAATGCGCCAATCTCACCTTCCCAGTGAGAGTGTGGGTTCGGTTTGGGGCTATAAAACTGTAGCTCTGGTTTCCCAAGGCACTCTCTTCAAATACAGCTCCCTGCTGAGAATATGGAAATGATGAATTAACACAATTATATATAAACTAAAGCACCAGGCCCAAAGGTTAGCCGAAAGCTAGAATTATCTCTAATACAAGTTGCTCACCGAATGGAGGGAGAAAGAATAGTTCACTCCTGGTCAATAAGCCACATTACCTCATTATTGCTCACTCTACTGCAGAGCAGAACTGTGCCATAAAAGGAGCCAAATGCATAAATCATTGTATTCTGATATTTGTTCTCAGGTTTGGTACCACCACCTCTACCACCCAAAGACAACACCACCAGTCAAATCATATTTTTACTTCAATTCACATATTCAGCCAGGAAATATGACTTTCCCCAAATGAAATGTGCTCACATTATACTTATGACTCCTTTATGGCATATTCCTATTCAAAAGCTGCAGTCGACAACATTGCACTCCACCTGTTTGGAACACAGGAGCAGGCCATTCAGCACCTTGAGCCTGCTCCACCATTCAATTAGATCATGGCTAGTCTGCATCTCCAATCCATTATCTGCCTTACTTCTATAACCCTTAATATCCTTAGCTAACAAAAATGTATCAATCACAGTTTCGAAATACTCAATTGACCACTCCACTCCACCCCCCCCACCACCCAAATCCTTCACAGACTTTTGGGGGGGATGAGTTCCCAGATTTCCACTACCCTTTGTGGAAGAGAAATCCCGCCAATCAGAAAATCCAACTGATAAAACCTGCGGACCACACATCTTCCTACTGCAACAATCCTGTGGGGATTTAGGACCTCTCATCTGATTTGTCAGCCCCACTTTTGCTCAGTGCTGCATGGAAACTAGGACTGGGTTGAGAAACCACCAACTTGGTTCATGTTGCCCTCCCCAAATCCATGCCGAAATGGAGTGCTGTTGGTTTGCAATTAGCCATCGATACAGTATACAAGGCTCTTGGGCAAAATTCCAGTCTGTTCAACATGAAGTTGACAAGAACCCAACAATGTCATCACCAGCCAAAGAATACATTCGAATCATGTGAATAAGGAAAAAAAGTTGTGCCGTTGAAAAATAAATGCTTGGATGCTTGGTACATGAGGAGTCATTAAACTCTATTTGTCAGAAACTAGAGTTTTAAAGCACTGTTTCATCGACTGTGGAGGAGACATTGTGGTTATGGCGCTCCCAGGGGCATTGCGAATGAGGAATTTTCAGGCTTCATAAAAACCCGCAGAATACATAATTGGGATGTTTCCCTCAATTCAGTTCCTTTCTCACAGTGCTGGGCATAATGCAATTTCTTTTGGTTGTCCAATTTGTAGTCAAGCAGAAGTAACCATCTCACCAATGGAAAATGACACAAATGAATTCTCTGCATCAACAAACTACATTCAGTACTATGCAAACCGATGACTTGCTTAACCAGACACACAAAGGATGCATCACGTCACTGGCCATTCTCTGCACTGGCAGTTATTTTGAAATGCTATGGTTTCCCAGGTGCCAACTGCTTCCTACTTCCTTTGTGGAGGGTATCACAGTCTAGGCCAAACCTTGACTTCACTCAAGTCACCACATTGCAACAGGGTCACTGGATAGCCATCAGGAGAGGGTACACTGGCCATTTGATATTCCCCTGCCTTCTCTGGCCCCAGGTCAGTCAAGCTGATTGTTGTCCCCCATGCTAAAGTATAGAAGCAGTACCTTTGCTTGGCATGGCTCAGTACCAAACAAGTGCCCTTTACCCATTGGGAGGTGTTGCTGGCATTCTTTGTGCATAACCTTCATGTAAATCTGTAGCCCATTAAGGTGAAGCATAAATTATTCATTAACATAAGATAATTCACTAAAAGACATACAAATGCCTGCGAGGCACCAATTAGACAATGCACATATAACTAGTATCTACACTGAAGATTTGCATAGCATGTTATCCCGTCTCAGAAATATTCCAAAACACTCGAAGGAGGAATAAGTCTCTTATTTAGGCAGATGTGGTGCACAGCAATAGCCCAGAAACAATACTGAGCTCAATGACCAGTTGAACGGTTTAGGGAGATAGTTGAGACAGAAATACTGGACAGGAAATCTACCTCTTCAAATGGGCCCATGTCCTCCCGAGCCATTGATATAGATTTAATGTCTCATCCAAGAAACAGGCCCTCCCACAATACAGTGCTCCCCAGTGCAGCGTCAACCCAAATCTTGTGCTCAAGTCTTGGGAGAGGGGTTTGAACCCACAACCTAGAGGTGACACTGAGCCAAGTTAACAAAGCACTTGAAAAAAAAACCCTGCACCTTTAGCCATGTTGTGTAATGCAATTCATTTCTTCTACCAAGTGGAGGGTGACTAGAAGTTATTTCCAGGAGTACAGTAATAGTACTCTCTATGCTCCATGCCAAAAAAGAGATATTTACCCAAAAATATAAATTACTGGTGCGTGGCACTTGGAATACTCTGGACAGTTCTGGTCGCCGCAGTACAGAAAAAAGATTGTGGCTATTGAGAGGATACAGAACAGAGCAGCCAGAATGAATGAGGAGATGAATGGATTATGTGGAGAAATTATGGAAATAGAACATGGTCTCACTGGAAAATGGAAGGTTGCGAGGGTGATACGATTGCAGTTTTTACAATTCTAAAAGGACAAGCGAATTTAGATCATGACATACTGTTTAATTTTGTCCAGAACAGTAGAACCAGAGGACGTAGCCTGCGACAGATGCCAGGGGAGAAGGCGGCGACTTAAATTCAAAACTAATCTGTGGAAGCATTATTTCAGTTGAGCGTGTGGTCAATTACTTGAACAGTCTCCCTAGAGATGGAAGCCGATTGTATCAATTCATTCAAATGTAAATTAGATCGATTTCTTTCAGAAAATATTTTAAGGTATAGTTATATTTCAAATTTCTCATATACACGTGTCAAGTGTTGACATCTTGGGAGGAACAGGTGACTTTGAGCCGATGTTGCCACTAAGCAGTGTGGCCAAGCGGTAGCCTGAGAGGTACCCCATAGGCCTCATTCTGAGAGAATGAACACACATGCGCGGCTACGCAAATAAATTTAATGGAACTGCGCACAACTAAATCTCAACGGGAACATTGCTTTGGACCAATGGCTCCCAAACTCTCCAACACTGGGGCTTTGCCCATGTCATGTCTGCGTCTGTTGTACACTAATTGATAGAGATTGATTTCTATGATTTGTCAACAACTCCATTATCGTTGTATCATGAGACTGCCAGGACAGTAGAAGAGGGGAACAAGATGGACCATGGTCTGTGCCAATGCTGAAAATTCTATGTTCCAAATGCCAGCAGAGCATCTGGATGCCACATACAAGTTCATGTCCTGCACTGAACATTCACTCGATGCTCTAAGGCAGGGTTGTCCAACCTTTTCAGGCTGCGGGCCGCATTGTGATTTTTGCTCCGCCCGGGAGGCCGGTGAATTGCTCTCTCCTCACTATCCGTTACACAGAATTTGAATAATACACATTTTTCTGCATCTCCACCAAAACACGATCATCACCAACATTTCACCTTGACCCGACTGTCATACCCACAATACTTTTTCCCAGGAAGATAAAGCGATGGCATGTGATATAGCCAATAATCTAAAATATAGTAATAAGGATATTATGGGGGAGGCTTGAAGGACTAATTTAATATGTTCGATGTTCAGTTCAGTCACTAAGCAATCTATGACATCACCCAGCTATTAGACAGGGAAAAACACATTCCATGCCAAAGGGAGAAAGGGCTCACCAACAACCATGGTCAACGAAACTGAACCACATAATTGAGTAAAATCTCAAAAGCGGAAGATCAACTTCCCTCTTAATTACCTATATTACCACAATAGATACTATGGTCTACAAAATCCATTTCTAAGACAGGCCAGTTATGATGATCTGAATGCACTGAATCTGCTTCCACCTTTCAGTCAATGACAACTTACAAAAATGGAACTTGATATATACTTAAAAAGAAAATATTGAAGGACTGTGGAAAAAGATCAGGGAAGTAGGACTAATTGGATACTTCTTTCAAAGAGCTGGGACAAGCACAAGGGGCCGAATGGTCTCCTTCTGGACTGTAATATTCGATGAGTGTGCTGTTTAGTCTAAGCAATGCAGAATGCTCGTGTGCGAGCCCCTCAGGGTGGTATAGAGGGTCGCTTCTAGTAGTGCGGTATTGGCCTTTACATGAATGCCTGTTGTGGCAAACTCAATAGCCACTGATCTTTGTTGACTCAGTCAGTATAGCACAGTAACTAGGCTCCCATGGGCTATCTGGGGGTTGGCATGTATGCCTCCGGGACAGCACCTGGGCTATCTGGGGAATGCAACGATCGGCTCGCAAGCCAACCAACAACTAAATATTCACCATTTTACCCATTCTAAAGAGCAGTTGAGCTTTCCATGGAATTCTCCATCACTCTATCCAGTTCAGCAGTTCAGAAAATCCTCAGAGTCTTGCATGAAGACATTCCTTTCAGGCCTATTGATTGAATCCTTCCATAATAACAACCCTACTATCTCTCCAGTACAGCATCTGAATGTTTCTAAGTCCAGTTCTCTGCACTCAGTCACTTGTCCAGTTGTACAATCATGGACCGAGGTCTTCTGTTTGGCAAAGCAGTAAAAGGCTTATATAATTCGCTGAATTGAACAGCCAGTTCAGTGAGTTATCAGGATCATCACATCTGCTGCCAGAAACCAGGAGCAAAAAATCAACAGAAGAAATCTTTAGATGATTCAATTCCTGTTTCTGACCATCAACCTGGTATACAGCCAAGAAACAAGGTGAAGAAACACCAGGTTCTACTGAACAGAACGGAAGGTTAACCAGACAGTTTAGATTTGACTATTTGGCACAGTGGCGAATATATGAAGCAGAGCACCCATGGAGACAAATTCAAGGAGGAACTGGATAGATAATTCGACAAAGAAAGGAGTCAGGCTTTTTAAAAAAAAATTCGTTCAGGGGATGTGGGGGTCACTGGCCAGGCCAGTATTTATTGCCCATCCCTAATTGCCCTTGAGTAGGCGCTGGTGAGCTGCTTTCATGAGCCACTGAAGTCCATTTGGGGTAGGTACACCCACAGTGCTGTTAGGAAGGGAGTTCCAGGATTTTGACCCAGCGACAGTGAAGGAACAGCGATACAGTTCCAAGTCAGGGTGGTGTGTAGCTTGCAGGGGAGCTTGCAGGTAGTGGCGTTCCCATGCATCTGCTGCCCTTGTCCTTCTAGTTGGTAGAGGTCGCCAGTTTGGAAGGTGCTGTCTAAGGAGCCTTGGTGAGTTGCTGCAGTGCATCCTGTAGATGGTACACACTGCTGCTACTGTGCGTCAGTGGTGAAGGGAATGAATGTTGCAGATGGTGCATGGCGTGCCAATCAAGCGGGCTGCTTTGTCCTGGATGGTGTCAAACTTCTTGAGTGTTGTTGGAGCTGCACCCATCCAGGCAAGTGGAGAGTATTCCATCACACTCCTGACTTGCACCTTGTAGATGGTGGACAGGCTTTGGGGAGTCAGGAGGTGAGTTACCCACCGCAGAATTCCCAGTCTCTGACCTGCTCTTGTAGCCACGGTATTTATATGGCTACTCCAGTTCAGTTTCTGGTCAATGGTGACCCCCCCCAAGATGTTGATAGCGATGGATTCAGCGATAGTAATGCCGTTGAACATCAAGGGTAGATGGTTAGATTCTCTCTTGTTTGAGATAGTCATTGCCTGGCACTTGTGTAGCACAAATGTTACTTGCCACTTATCAGCCCAAGCCTGGATGTTGTTCAGGTCTTGCTGCTTAAGGACATGGGCTGCTTCAGTGTCTGAGGAGTCTCAAATGGTGCTGAACATTGCACAGTGAACATCCCCACTTCTGACCTTATGTTTGAAGGAAGGTCATTGACGAAGCAGCTGAAGATGGTTGGGCCTAGGACACTATCCTGAGGAACACCTGCAGTGATGTCCTGGAGCTCAGATGATTGACCTCCAACAACCAGGACCAACTTCCTTTGTGCTAGGTATGACTCCAACCAGCGGAGAGCTTTCCCTGCTTCCCACTGACAAGTTTTGCTAGGGCTCCTTGATGCTATACTTGGTCAAATTCTGCCTTGATGTCAAGGGCAGTCACTCTCACCTCACTTCTGGAGTTCAGTTCTTTTGTCCATGTTTGAGTTCAGGAGCTGAGTGGACCTGGCAAAACCCAAACTGAGCGTCACGGAGCAGGTTATTGCTGAGCAAGTGCCGCTTGATAACAATGTCGACAACACCTTCTATCATTTTTCTGATGACCGGACTAGACTGATGGGACGGTAATTAGCCAGGTTGGATTTGTCCTGCTTTTTGTGCACAGGATATACCTGGGCAATTTTCCACATTGCCGGGTAGATGCCAATGTTGTCGCTGTACTGGAACAGCTTGACTAGGGGCGCAGCTAGCTTTGGAACACATGTCTGCAGTACTATTGCCAGAATGTTGTCAGGGCCCATAGCCTTTGCAGTATCCAGTGCCTTCAGCTGTTTATTGATGTCATGTGGAGTAAATCAAATTGGCTGAACAGTGGCATCTGTGGTGCCGGGGACTTCAGGAGGAGGCCGAGATGCATCATCCATTCAGCACTTCTGGCTGAAGATGGATGCAAATAATTCAGCCTCGTCTTTTTCACTGTTGTGCTGGGCTCCCCCATCATTGAGGATGGGGATGTTTGTGAAGCCTTCTCCTCCTGTTAGTTGTTTAATTGTCCACCACCATTCACGACTGGATGTGATAGGACTACAGGTCTTAGATCTGATCCGTTAACAGTGAGATCACTTAGCACTATCTATTGTTTGCTGCTTCTGCTGTTTGGCACGAATGTAGTCGTGTGTTGTAGCTTCACCAAATTGACACTTCATTTTGAGGTATGCCTGGTGCTGCTCCTGGCATGTCCTCCTGCACTCTTCATTGAACCAGGGTTGGTCCCCTGGCTTGATGGTAATGGTAGAGTGGGGGATATGCCAGGCAATGAGGTTACAGATTGTGATTGAATACAATTCTGCTGCTGATGATGGCCGACATGTGACTTGTGACTCATGTAACTTCATGGCCTGGCATATCCCCCACTCTACCATTACCAACAAGCAGGGGGGGGGGGGGGGGGTGCGCTAGGGGTAATCAACAGAAGGTTTCCTTACCCATGTTTGACTTGATGCCATGGGACTTCATGTGGTCCGAAGTCAATGTTGAGGACTCTGTCCCAACTGTATACCACTGTGCCGCCATCTTCACTGGGTCTCTGAGAATGGAACAGGACATACCCAGGGATGGAGATGGCAGTGTCTGGGACATTGTCTGTAAGGTATGATTCTGTGAGTATGACTAGGTCAGGCTGTTTTGTGACTAGTCTGTGGGACAGCTCTCCCAATTTTGGCACAAGCCCCCAGATATTAGTAAGGATGACTTGCAGGGTCGGCAGGGCTGGGTTTGCCGTTGTCGTTTCCGGTGCCTAGGTCGATGCCGGGTGATCCATCCGGTTTCATTCCTTTTCTTAGACTTTGTCGGAGTTTGATACAACTGAGTGGCCATTTCAGAGGGCATTTAAGTCAACTACATTGCTGTGGGTCTGGAGTCACATGTCGGCCAGACCAGGTAAGGACAACATATTTCCTTCCAGATGGGTTTTTACAACAAATCGACAATGGTTTCATGGTCACCATTACACTAGCTTTTTAATTCCAGATTTATTAATTGAATTCAAATTCCACCATCTGCCTGGGGCTCTGGGTTATTCTCTAGTGACATGACCGATATGGCACCGCCTCCCCTAAATGAATCTCTCATTTTTGGGAATGGAATAGGGCGTTTTATTTATGAAAAGAAAGGCTTCGATGAC
Source organism: Heterodontus francisci (assembly GCF_036365525.1). NCBI lineage: Eukaryota > Metazoa > Chordata > Chondrichthyes > Heterodontiformes > Heterodontidae > Heterodontus > Heterodontus francisci. The sequence continues at coordinate 76,794,992 of NC_090388.1, read as the reverse complement.
ATTCAGAATATCAATACAAATACATACATAACCAGACTAGTTTATCCTCACATGGAATGACTATCCAGTTTGTTTGTTTTTTTAAATTGAGTCATAGTGACTGTGCAAGTGCAAATGCACTTGGCAGGGCGAAGAGGCAAATCGACAGGTTTACAATGCAACAATGTGGCTGCAAAAAGTACACTAGACCTGATTTGCAAAACAGGTTTGTGAAGACAGTGATGCTCTAATGAAATCAACCATTCGAAGCACATTTGCTCCAGCATTTAAACACCTGACGATTCTTGGGTCACTGTGTACCAGGTCATCACAAATTTCAATAATTAGCGTCAGATCGTCTTATAAATCCTGGTGATGCGCTAAAACTCTGCCGTGCAGTAATAAAAACATTTCTTACTCCTTTTCAAACTGACAAGTAAAATGGAGAGCATGCTTCAGGGTATGTAATGGGCTACAACTGGTAGATCTGTTTATAGCAGGTGGTGCCTTAAGCTTGTTTGGATTCCTTAGCCATGAAGTGTTGATTATTTGCCCCAAGGCTAGCTCCACAGACGTTTACAGCACAGGAGGCCATTCAGCCCATCTAGTCTGTGCTAGCTTGGGTTGTGGCCAATGTGCCATGTTCTCCCTATAACCCCGTATCTTTCTCTACTTCAAATATTTAGATGCTTTTCTCTTAGAAGATGCAAGTCTCTGCCTCAACTACTCCCTGTGGCCAAACACTGAGTGCTCCAATAAACCTCAGTGCAAAGAAGTTTCTCCTGACTTTTATCCTCACTTATGTTAAATTGCTGACCACTTGTCGCTGACTCCTCAGAGGATGTAATCTTCTCCAATCAAAACTATTGAAATGCTTAAAAAGCTCTATTAAATCTCCTTTTAGCCTTCTCTGCTGCATTGGAAATAGCCCCACAATCTCATGACAAACAATCCCAACATCTCACTAAAGCTCAAGTCTGTACTCATTAATTGAGCTCAGGTAGCAGGTCAGTTCGGAGGTTTTCATCTGCTACGTACAGTTTCTCTGTTGTTTTGAGCCACTTTGCTGTATGGTGTTCATACCTGGGGGCTGGCCATTCACAACTGGGCATGCTCAGTAGGGCCAACCTTACAACTGGGCACTCTCTCAACAGGAAGCCTTGTCTATGGGAAGGGAAGAACGACACACACACCAGGAAAGGAAGTGGATGCCCACCCTCAAAAACTACTGGTCATGAGGAGGGTGCCTGTATTTCACCACATGGGCTCTGGAAGGCACAGCTATCCTTGGGTGTAAGATTCCATAGCAATGTCCCTCATACATTTCTGTGGACATGTTTAGTACGCAGTATGGATCCAGTTAGGAGCACCAGCTTTCTTCCAAGGCTTTACAATTTGGACAATCTCTGGCTTTGCATTCAGGAATGCTCTTGAAAGAGCTGCTGACAGCCCTGCAGATGGAACAAGCTCTTAAACACTTGCTTTTCAAGCCAGCGGACACAGCACTGAGAATTCTTCTAATGAGACAGTGCCCTAGCTTATCAGCTCAAACATACTCATGAGCGCAACTTGGGTTTCCCTGTAGCCTTCACATGCAATGTGCCAACCACTCCCAATTCAAACGGGTGTTAAATGCGAACCACAGTTTTGCATGCCACGACGTGGAGCATTGATTTGCTGCCACGCACAAAGTGGATGGTTTTCAAATGCTCTCTCCAGACTATGGTTTTCAATAATCCCCTCTTAATAAATGATGCAAATGTGCAGATTCTACAATTAATAAGCATCCCACTCTGCATCCAGGCCCAGTTACCAGACAATGGCAGTGGAGAATGGTCTCTGCAGACTTGGGTTTGGTCTGGAGACAGTTACAGAGCTGTGCCATCTACTGCAAGGAGGGCTGTTTGCAAACCTCCACGATAGGGACAGCAGTGTCAGTGTCAGGCATGGTGGACAGGCCCTCAGTGTTGGATAATACTGGTGGTATCTGCACTGTCAGCTCATTTGCAATGTGCAAATTGTATCAATAGATGCATTACATAGATTCGTTGTTCAGGAGGGCATCATCTTTTCAGCTTATTCAAAGCTCTGCTGCCCTTATCCTAACTCTCACAAAGTTCTATTCACCCATCACCCCTAGAATCACAGACTTGCATTGGATCCCAGTCTGGCAATGCCTCCAATTTTAAATTTTCAACCTGATGTTCAAATCCCTCAGTGACCTCCCCTCCTGCCCCCACCCCCCACAACCCTATAACCAAAGTACCCCCTTTTTTTTTGTCGTGCACGGCTGATTTGTTTAAGTGTTACGGGCCCTTTTTTGTACGGTAACTTAAAGGGACCGACTTGCGTGTTGCCTGTGCGGGAACTTCAGGGTTGCGGCACGACTGTGCAACTTAGAGGGAACAATGCCTACAGCACTCCAAGATCTCTGCACTCCTTTAATTCTGGCCTTTTGAGCATCCTCAATTTTAAATGTTCCACCACGAGAGGCCATACTTTCAGCTGCTTGGGCCCACGCTCTCGCATTCCCCCTCTCAACCTCTCCACCTCCCTCTCCTCCTTAAGACACTCCTCAAAACCTACCTCTTTGACCAAGCGTTTTGGTCATCTGAGCTAATATCTCTTTTGGCTCAGTGTCAAATTTTGTTTGATGAAGTGCCTTGGGATGTTTTACCATGCGAAAGATGCTACATAAATGCAAGCTATTTTTGTTTTTGAACCATTGAATAGAAAGAGCAGTGGCCTAGTTTCACTACACTGCTGGATTGCTCCAGGTACAAAGCGTCATTGCCAATACCAGTGTTGCCTCTGGACCCCTATGCATAATGCCATGGTTCACAGGCACAGAAAGGGGGCGAGTTTGATGAATGTGCAGCTGATCAGTGATAACAGAACACTGAGTTATGCTGGTCAGTGACCGAATCACCCAGGTGACAGTTACCATGCTTTCATTTTAAGGCAATTTTCTTTGCTGGGATTATTTGCAGAATGCATGGATAGCTCCTCAGAGATCAGCGCTAGCCAACGATACCCTTGCCACAGCCACATGAGCCAGAAGCAGAAGGGATTCGGCAAGGCCCTTCTTTAAATTCATTCTCAGGATGTGGTGTCGCTGGCAAGGCCACATCATCGCGAGCTGCCACAGAACGAGGCGGTGGTGGGCCTTCTGCTTGAATTGCTGCAGTGTGTGTGGTGAAGGAGGTCCCACAGTGCTGTTAGGTTCAGCAACAATGAGCAAATTACAATACATGTCCAAGTCAGGATGGTCCATGACTTGGAGGGAAATGCGGAGTGGATGACGATCCCATGACTGGGTGTGTCTTTGTTGGGTTCTGATTCGATGTCTAAGTCGAACTGAATGATTCGCCCAGTTTTGTTAATTCTTTGTAATGGTTCAATATAACCAAGTGGTTTGCTAGGCCACTTCAGAAGGCAGTCTAGAGTCAGCCACATTGGCGTGTAACTGAAACTACATATATAGGCCATACTAAGTAAGGACAGTAGGTTTCTTTCCTTAAAAGGATTTTAGTGAACCAGGTGGATTTTTACGACAACCCAACAGCTTCATGGTCACTTTTGAAATGTCAATCAAATCCCAAAAGTCCATTCCTCAAATCAAAAGCTCGTTTACCCTCCATTTCCATGGTGCAAAGGCAACACTTAAAAAGTTTTCAATTAATTCTCGTCAACTGCAAAATCAACATTCAAACAACTGTCAGCTATAGCTCAGCAGGCAGCACCCTCATCTGAGTCAGAAGGTTGTGGATTCAAGTCTCACTTCAGAGACTTTACCACATAATGCAGGCTAACACACCAGTGCAGTAATGAGACAGTGCTGCGCTGTCGGAGGTGCCATCTTTCTAGCGAGACATTAAACTCGAGGGCTCGTCTGCCCTCTCAGGTGGAGGCACTATTTCAAAGATGAGTACTGAACTCTACTGGTCTCAGCAGGGGTGCTACAGCTGGGCTCTGTGCCTCTGAGGAGTTCCTTCCCCTGATCCAGAGCACTGCTGTATGTCTCTGCATAGCCAGGTCAGAACCTACCCCCTTGCAGTTGAATAGAGTCCCAGCACTCACTGCTTACGTGACAAACGAACATAAGGACAGCCAGCAGAACTGTAATATAGCAAGATAACAACCTTTGCGTGAGGTGAGAGGGGAGGGAAGGGCAGAAATTGTTGGAGGCAATTTTACCTGCTCAGAGTAAAAATACAGGGCAGTTAAGCTTCATGTTACATGTTAAATAAGAAAGGCAGAAATGTACATAGAACGATCTAAATTGAGGTTCGTGCCTAGAGGCTTCATCTGCCCCAACACATTGCCTCTGCCTATATATCTGTTACTTTGACTTAACTTCAAAGAAGTACACAATCTATCTGGCATCCACCATACACTGTTTTTTCCTTTCTGCACTGTATTATGAATGCTGGACTTTGTAACATGATTATGTTCCAAAAACTGAGATTTTTTAAAGTTTAAGATGGAGTCAGGGAAGTCAGGTGACCTCACATCAACTCTACTTGGTTACCAGGACAACAGAGAACACAGATCAAAGACTTTTTTTGAAAAGCAGAGACTGCAGGGGTAAAACACCTGAACAATGGATTTCACCCTCCCAGACTTTCGGATTGTAAACAAGGTGTCCGTGATTCTGAGAATGAAAATGTACACGCAGCGGCTAACACCTAGAAACAATGAAAAGCTCAGGTAGTGCTGCTGAAGTCAGACTTGTGGACTTTTTATATTGGAAAAGCACAATAGGTTATTGATGTGTGATTCCCGATATATTTAACAGATTTTCTGAAAGAAGGGAGGCTGTAAGAGAGGAAAACACCCAGCGGTGGCAGCCTCAAGGGAGAGAGAGAGAAAGAGAAAAGAGAGAGAGAAGGAAAACATCAGAAGATATACAGCCAAAGACTGCAAAGACTTGAACCTAGTTTGAAAGTTGAGGTTTGCGGAGAGGTAACAGACCAGCAGGATCACCAGGAATTGCCTTATTCACGGACATCCAGGTCGAAGGTGCTCAGAGAAGTGAGCAAAGAGGACTTTGGCTTTGAAAAAGGTCTGGGAGATCCAACCCATTGCAACTGGGAGGAGTTTGGGACTTTTAACTGCAAAGATTTCCCCAAAAAGAGGACTGTGTAACATATAAGTGTGGTGTGAGGTTTTCAAGTGTTTTGATAAGTAAAGAAGCTTGCCTTTCTTTGTAATTTGGGGTATCAGCTACTTACAAAAGTAATATTTAGTTAATGGGGATTTCTTTGAGTTTAGTTAAAATGAAAGTCTTGAAACGTTAAATCTTGTCATGTAATTATTTAAATTGGTCCGAGGGTTCATATCTCTTATTTTACTGTCGCACTGAGGTTGGAACAACTAGTTGAAGTCATTCTACATTTGCTTGATATCTGATCTGTCTGCTTGGACAAGTACCTTGCATTTTTGTTAGCTCTCCCATCACACTCATTTGCAGTCTCCCTGAGACAACCTGAGGCAGCACACAGGTAACCAAACAAAGGTCCTATATTCAGAAGAGGCCAGCCATTGTGCATTGCTTTCCTTTGTTCAACGTGCCATTCAGACAATACTTCTGATTTCTGTTTCTTAAAAAAACTCAGCAGCTCAAATGATGGCTCAGAGTGGAGTCAGACAGTGCCTGGGGCATATAACAGCAGAAAACAGTCGGAAAAACAGTATTTTGCCATCACCCAAGCTGAATGAGCTGCTGTGTCTTGTGTGCTTTCACTGACGTCCTGATAGGCAATCCATCAAACATCAGCCCTGCGTTCAACTGGTTACACCACATTTGAGGCTGAGTGTCTCTCACCTGGTTGAATTTCTCATCCGTGCTACTGGGCACTTCAGTTGTGTCCTTGACGAAGTAGTTGTCTATGATATCTGGCTGTCTGCATTCCTGATGACAGACTGGGCAACGGATCACACCAACTGAGGAGAAAAATACAAAACCCAAAATTACAAACTCAACCCTTACATTCAGCTCCTAATGTAAAAACAATGTAATGATTTTTATTCTGACATTTCTCACAGCTCGGTTAATTCAGATTTTGGAGAGGTGGGCGTAGGAAAAGGTCACACACACAGTCCAATCCATCACTGATAAAAACAATCTTGTATTTTGAGTGATGCCTGATGTCATTGCAATTGCCTTGGAAGGTATTTCACATGATATTTAAAAACAGAAAAAAGTTTGACCTATTTACGAAGCCAGTCTGCAATCATTCACCATCTCCTATTTAAAATATAAAAGGAGACCATTCAGTCCAATAAACTGCTCTTTCCCCATAGCCCTGCAATCGTTTCCTTTCAGTATGAATCCCATTCACCTCTGAAAGTTATTAATCTTCTTCTACCACCCTTTCAGACAGCGCATTTCAGATCACAACAACACACCAGGTGCCTACTCAGGGTCCCCCCAACTCAGCCCACATGGAGGCCACCACCTATTACTCGGCAGCCTCCTCAGGTGCCGAAGTGCCTGTCCACCACTGGGAAAATGCCAGAGGCAGCGATAAGAGGCCCTTAAGTGACAATTAATTAGGCCACTTAAGGGCCTCAATTGGCCTAAGGGCAGACAGGCTGCCTGCCACCTCCCTCACTGCTGGTAAAATAGAATGGGAGCAGGTAAACGAGAGGCACGGCACCCTCTGCCTCCTACCCTATTTTATGCCCCTCCCACCTCCTAGCCTGCTCCCATACAAGATGGGAGCCTAAAATTCTTGCTCGAGTGTTACCCCCTGTAAGTCCCTATAATTCACTTACAGTTTCAGCCTTTGACATTTAATGGGGTCAACCCATTAATGGGTCAGAAGATAAATTGGGTGCACTGTCCCTTCAGGCTGCACAGTGAAGATGAGCTTTGCATCTTGAATTTTTTTTGATATGATGAGGTGGGTTGACTCATTGCATCATAAGCTGCACCTAGGGCATCATCAGGCACCCAAGAGTATTCCTGGCCCAACTTGAACATTTACAAATAGGAGCTGTTAAGAGAGATCCAACATGGATTTGTAAAGATAAATCACATCTAACAAAGAGCTTTGAATTTTTTGAGGAGGTAACAAACGGGGTAGGTGGGCCCTGACAATATTCCGGCAGTAGTACTGAAGACCTGTGCTCCAGAACTTGCCACGCCCCTAGCCAAGCTGTTTTCAGTATAGCTACAACACTGGCATCTACCCTGCAATGTGGAAAATTGCCCAGGTATGTCCTGTACACAAATAGCAGGATAAGTCCAACCCGGCCAATTACCACCCCATCAGCCTACTCTCAATCATCAGTAAAGTGATGGAAGGTGTCATCAAAAGTGCCATCAAGCAGCACTTGTTTAGCAATAATCTGCTCAGTGACGCTCAGTTTGGGTTCTGTCAGGGCCACTCAGCTCCTGACCTCATGACAGCCTTGATTCAAACATGGACAAAAAAGCTGAACTCAAGAGGTGAGGTGAGAGTGACTGCCCTTGACATCAAGGCAGCATTTGACCGAGTATGGCATCAAGGAGCCCTAGCAAAACTGAGGTCAATGGGAATCAGGGGGAAAACCCTCCGCTGACTGGAGTCATACCTAACGCAAAGGAAGATGGTTGTGGTTGTTGGAGGTCAATCATCTGAGCTCCAGGACATCACTGCAGGAGTACCTCAGGGTAGTGTCCCAGGCCCAACCATCTTCAGCTGCTTCATCAATGACCTTCCTTCAATCATAAGGTCAGAAGTGGGGATGTTCGCTGATGATTGCACAATGTTCAGCACCATTCGTGACTCCTCAGATACTGAAGCAGTCCATGTAGAAATGCAGCAAGACCTGGACAATATCCAGGCTTGGGCTGATAAGTAGCAAGTAAAATTCACGCCACACAAATGGCAGGCAATGACCATCTCTAACAAGAGAGAATCTCACCATCTCCCCTTGACATTCAACGGCATTACCATCGCTGAATCCCCCATTATCGACATTCTAGGGGCTACCACTGACCAGAAACTGAACCGGAGTAGCCATATAAATACCTTGGCTGCAAGAGCAGGTCAGAGGCTAGGAATCCTGAGGCGAGTAACTCACCTCCTGACTCCCCAAAGCCTGTTCACCATCTACAGGCACAGGTCAGGAGTGTGATGGAATACTCTCCACTTGCCTGGATGGGCGCAACTCCAACAACATTCAAGAAGCTCAACACCATTCAGGACAAAGCAGCCAGCTTGATTGGCACACCATCTACAAACATTCACTCCCTCCACCACTGATGCACAGTAAGATGCACTGCAGCAATGCACCAAGTCTCCTTAGACAGCACCTTCCAAACCCGCGACCTCTACTAACTAGAAGGACAAGGGCAGCAAATGCATGGGAACACCACCACCTGCAAGTTCCTCTCCAAGTCACACACCATCCTGACTTAGAACTATATCACCGTTCCTTCACTGTCGCTGGGTCAAAATCCTGGAACTCCCTTCCTAACAGCACTGTGGGTGTACCTACCCCACATGGACTGCAGCGGTTCAAGAAGGCAGCTCACCACCACCTTCTCAAGGGCAATTAGGGATGGGCAATAAATGCTGGCCTGGCCTGTGACACCTACATCCCATGAATGAATAAAAAAAAGGGAGTGCCTGGACGTTGAATATGGACTTCCAGAAGGCATCTGGTAAGGTTCCACATAAAAGACTGTTAACCAGAGTGAGAGTACATGGAATTGGAGACAAATATTGGCTTGGATAGTGAGTGCAGTAAGGGGGCTGACACACCCTAAACGTAGCTCACTCCCTTCAGAATATAACTTTGATTTGGAAAAGTTAGTAATAGAAACTATGCTTTTTCCAGCAGCTCTCTGTACAAAGCACAATGTCCCATCTTATCCCTTGCAGACTGCTGAACCTGATGTTGAAGGTGGGCACCCCTGACTGTACTTCCCTATTGATGGAGGGGTCAGAGGGGGAGGGGGGGGGGGGGGGGAGGGGAAATTAGGTGATGGAGGGGGTGGAGAATACACAGTTGACCCACAATCCTCAGAAGATTTCCTTAGCCCTGTGGGAAAAGTACTGGTTTCATTGGTGAACAGTAAACTTGTTGTCCAAACCCACTCTTAAACCCAGGCCCCTTTCCTCAGTCAAACAGTAGCCTAAAGAAAACTTGGAATTCTCTATACCACTGTTCAGTAAATGCCTGGAGTAGCCATTTATTATGTAAGCACTAATCATCTATTAAAGTGATTTATAAGAAACACAGATAGATTTCTTGACAGGAAAAAGTAAAATAATTCCTTCTCACGCCAGGCAAATTGTTATAAAAGCAACATTTTTTTTTAAAAAACAGGAGTAAAAGCATCTACTAATCTTAAATGGCAGCACAGTGGAGCTTCTGGCAATTATAAATGGTCAGGAAGCACTAGTTAATTTGTGCAGCACTCTTGGGAAGAGAAGACGCATTGTACAACTTTAACACTTTTTTTTTTAAATGGATCAAAAATTTCCAATAATGTATTTTCTTCCCTTTAGCAAGTGGAGACCTTGCTGGCAGCTCTCAGCCTTGCAATCCCTCCTGACAACTCCAAGCTCCTGCAACTCCAATGCAACACAATATAGATGGAGTTTAAATCCCTTCATGGCCTCGCCCTGATCTCTCTATAACCCTCCCCACCACCAAATTCATTGTTCTCTGGTGTCTGACCTCGAGCGCCCCAACTCCTCCAGTCGTCCCACCATTGGTGACCATGCCTTCAGTACTTCAGCACCTCCCCGTGGAATTCTGACCATAAACTCACCTACTCTATTGTGATCATCCTGAAGACCCACATCTTGGAACAAGCTTTTGATCACCTCTCATAATATATCTCTGGCTCAGCATCCATTGCTTTTTGTTTTGAATTGTGCCTCTGCAAAACATTTTGGGGCATTTTGCCACTTTAAAAAAGGTGCTAGATAATTCAGTTGTGTTGAAAAGTTGGACTAGATTCTTCAAAATCTTAGAAACTGAAGCTCGCACGATTAAATCCACCTGTAACCTCCACAGACTTGAGCTCATCCAAAATTCTGCTGCCCCGCATCCCAATTTGTACCAAATCCTGTTCACCCATCATCCCGGTACTCACTGACCTACAGTGGCTCCCTGTCCAGGAATACCTTGATTTAAAATGATCATCCTTATGTTAAAATTACTCCATGGCATTGCTCCTCCTCATCCCTGTAACCTCCTCCAGCTGCACAATTCTCAAAGAAATTTGAGTTTCTACAACTCTGACCTGTGTATCCCCCACTTCCTTTGCCCCCTCCATTAGTGGCCATACCTTCAGCTGCCCAGACCCTAATTTCTAGAATTGCCTCCCTCCACCTCTTCACTTCTCTACCCCTCTCTTCTCCTTTAAGACTTTCCTTAAAAACTACCTGACCAAACTGTTGGTCACCTATCCCAACAGCTCCTTGTGTAGCTCAGAGTAAACATTTGTGTGATAACCCTCCTGTGATGTACCTTGGGACGTTTTACTGTGTTAAAGCTGCTTATAAATGCAAGTTATTGTTCTTGAATAGTGTGGCGTTGGAAATTGAAATTATCTTTTAACAACAGTCATTGCATAATGTAATCTCAGATGTTAAATTGGGAATCCTGAACAGCATCAGTTTTCTCCTTCATCTCTTGCAATAGGCCTCTTACCACTTTTTCATTACTTGCTGCTTTAACACAACTTCACATTCAACCACAAGTCCAGGATAAGCAGCTGTGGTTACAGAGAGGGCAAGTTCTGGAACTGATGTTAGGAGCTACACTGAAGCAGTACGTGGTGTGTGTTTTCCTACCGTGCAATCATGGGATTGTCAGCACCTTAAACTTCTGCAAAGACAGGAGCACTGTAAATAATTTGTATCCCCTGACTTACTGTACATAATACAATGTACTGTACATACTTTTCAAATCTAAGATTTCCATCCAGTGCAGCTGGTTCACAAGCATCTTACATTTACTATCAAATTCAAACCACAGCAGCCTTCCAGACTGCAACACATGGTATACTGCAACCTAGACCTCAATGAACACATGATTCAACCACTGTTGGCCATCAGGAACAATGGCACCACACAAGGAGAAAAGTGTTGGGCTTGCTCCAGGAGCTCAGTGGATAAAGGCAACAGATCAGAAAGTTCTCGTTTTGATTCCCAGTTAGTACTGAATTAAAGACTTGCATTTATATAGTGACCTCATGACGTCCCAAAGCACTTTACAGGCCTGTTATAATGTAGGAAACACAGCAGCCAAATTGCACACAGAAATGTGATCATCTGTTTTAGCGATATTGTTTGAGGAATAATTAATGGCCTGGACATATCTAACAGCTCAGTCAGATGTGCTGAGTATCCTAGCCTAAGAGAACCTTGGATGTCAATCAAGCCAGACCAAAAGGCACAATGATGGGAGGAGATTCTGTTAATAAGCATTGACACCCAGCACCTGATTTATCCAGGAATGGCCATAACATATTGGTCAAGTTTTACAATCACAGTTATGCCGGTGTGTTTTTTAGAATGATGATTTTCTTTGGTCCACTAACTGCAGATCTGCATTTGTATTTTTTTTTAAAAGAAATTTCAAATGACGTTTTAAAAAGGAGTAAATGCTGGCAGCTTAAGAGGAACACACAGTCTGCTACATTGTATCCTACATTGCAAAGGACTGGGAGGAGGGAGACAAAATGGCTGCATATCCCAGCAAGAACCAAGACCCAGGAAGTTTAAAATGAACTGCTTGTTCTTTTCCTTTTCAGCAAGCAGAGAAATACTGCTCACAGCTATGTTTGAATCACTGAGTGACTGTCATGTGACAAGCCCCTCCCCATCTGTGGTTTCAAGCTAGTGTTTTCCTCTGCAGAGAAGAAGCAATTGGACTCGGACATGAGCAGACTCCAAGTCCCTCTCTCTGTCTCCATTCCAGTTTGAAAGCTTTCAAATCCTGCTTGTTGACTGATCACCTTTGCATACTCGGCTACAATCAGAAATCCCGTAGGAGAAAATCATCCACATCGCTATCTCCAAGAAACCTAGTCATCTACTTCTTCAAACTCAAAACCTCAGGAACACTCAATTCAGCTAGAAACCAGTCAAATCACCAAACTGCACAGACTGTATTCCTTTTTATTTTTAGGGACTCTAACTCAATCAATCTACCTTTCCCCACTCTGTAACCTGTGTGTATGTGTACGCCTCTAGTGTGTGTGTGTGTGTGTGTGTGTGAAAGTTGGCGCATTATTTTCAAAGTTTGGTTTAGATACAATAAAGTTCACCTTTTTCTTTGTTAACACAAGAAAACCTATCCAATTGGTTCTGGTTATGATCGTAAGTAATCATACACCTACTGAATTGGCCAGTACATCCACTTTAAGAAAGAATTAAACCTGCTGTGGTCAAACGTAGGAAAAGAGGCAAGCCCTTTGACCCCTCCTCACTTGACAGTAGCAGTGGATCAGGAATTAGAGATAACAACGATGGCTTTAGGAGTACACTGTTGACACCTCACTGACTGCCATCTGCAAACACGTGAATCATTGTGTTTCCAAGGAACCGTAACTTGGTTTAAGATATAGTTCCAGAAAGGAGGGAGTAACTGTTGCAATTGCAATATCTAGTGGCTTCAGACAGCATGAAACGTTTGCTCTAAACTGCCTCCATACACTGACAAAAGGCCCTTCCAGAAAGCAGTTTACCTTCTCAAGGACAAGTAGGGTTGAGCAACAACTATTTGCAAGAACTAGTTTACACCGAGCATTCTTGGTCCAACTAAAATGCCAAATAAAAATGTGCAACAGAAATATTGTAAAATGTAAGATACAGCTCACATCATTCAGGGAATGAGTAGACAGACCAGGGGCTGTTCTTACATTCTAGAATCCAGTCCCAAAGCCGGGCTGAATTCCAGGCCACTAAGCCAGAAATGCCTACAGCGGGACCCTGGAAGCAATTTTTGAGGGGATGGCCAATTAAGGGGCTGCCTGCAGAAGGCCCGTCCAATTAAAGTCAGTGGGTGAGCTCCCGAGGCTGGACGACCAATAGGAGGCCTTCCAGCACTGATCAATAGCCCCATTATCAGAGGTGAGAGCCGCCAATGTAGGTAGCAGAAAGAGGGTCTGCCTCAAGATGGAGGTGCCCTCTGAAGACTGTTTAAAAATTTGAATACAGAAAAAGAGGCCAGAGGTGCCAGGCCGTCATGGTGGAGGGGCAGCCCTGAGCTTCCACCACATGCTACCCAGCGATGGGCCTACGGTGATTGAGGCTGTGGGGATGGCGGAGACATAGCTGTAATGATGGAGCATTGGCTACAATGGTCATCTGAGAGAGAGAGAGAGAGAGATATATATCGAGAGAGAGATATATATCGAGAGAGAGAGAGAGATAGATCGAGAGAGAGAGAGAGAGAGAGAGATATATATCGAGAGAGAGAGAGAGAAGAGAGAGAGAGAGAGATATATATCGAGAGAGAGAGAGAGAGAGAGAGAGAGAGATATATATCGAGAGAGAGAGAGAGAGAGAGAGAGAGAGATATATATCGAGAGAGAGAGAGAGAGAGAGAGAGAGAGATATATATCGAGAGAGAGAGAGAGAGAGAGAGAGAGAGATATATATCGAGAGAGAGAGAGAGAGAGAGAGAGAGAGATATATATCGAGAGAGAGAGAGAGAGAGAGAGAGAGAGATATATATCGAGAGAGAGAGAGAGAGAGAGAGAGAGAGAGAGATATATATCGAGAGAGAGAGAGAGAGAGAGAGAGAGAGAGATATATATCGAGAGAGAGAGAGAGAGAGAGAGAGAGAGAGAGATATATATCGAGAGAGAGAGAGAGAGAGAGAGAGAGAGAGATCGAGAGAGAGAGAGAGAGAGAGAGAGAGAGAGATATATCGAGAGAGAGAGAGAGAGAGAGAGATATATATCGAGAGAGAGAGAGAGAGAGAGAGAGAGAGAGAGATATATATCGAGAGAGAGAGAGAGAGAGAGAGAGAGAGAGAGATATATATCGAGAGAGAGAGAGAGAGAGAGAGAGAGAGAGAGAGATATATATCGAGAGAGAGAGAGAGAGAGAGAGAGAGATATATATCGAGAGAGAGAGAGAGAGAGAGAGAGAGAGAGATATATATCGAGAGAGAGAGAGAGAGAGAGAGAGAGAGATATATATCGAGAGAGAGAGAGAGAGAGAGAGAGAGAGAGATATATATCGAGAGAGAGAGAGAGAGAGAGAGAGAGAGAGATATATATCGAGAGAGAGAGAGAGAGAGAGAGAGATATATATCGAGAGAGAGAGAGAGAGAGAGAGAGATATATATCGAGAGAGAGAGAGAGAGAGAGAGAGAGAGAGATATATCGAGAGAGAGAGAGAGAGAGAGAGAGAGAGAGATATATCGAGAGAGAGAGAGAGAGAGAGAGAGAGAGAGATATAATATCACAAGAGAGTGAGAGAGAGAGAGAGAGATATATCGAGAGAGAGGAGAGAGATGGAGAGAGAGAGAGAGATATACTAAGAGAGAGAGAGAGAGAGAGATGAGAGAGATTATATCACTCGTGAGAGAGAGAGAGGAAGATGAGAGAGATTATATATCGAGAGAGGATGAGAGAGAGAGAGAGGAGAGGAGAGAGATATATCGAGAGAGAGAGGAGAGAGAGAGAGAGAGAGAGATATATCGAGGAGAGAGAGAGAGAGAGAGAAGAGAGATATA